>NC_133654.1:4879940-5179940 GCF_009905375.1 Apium graveolens
GTCTGTTGATAAGCAAAAAGCCAAAGTTAAAACCTGTTAAGTTTGTAACTGTAAAGTCTGAAAATGAAAAATCAGAAGTTACAAAGGAATCAACTTCTGACAAACTAAAACAGGAAAAGACAGCTGAAGTGAACATAGGCTTAATGACGAAGAAGCAGCTTAAGCATAAGCTGAAAGATGTCAAGAATGCAAACAAGGTAAAATCACCTAGGAAAAATAGGAATAGAAAGGAAGGTGTGAATAAAATCAATGATTATAAACCTGTTCCTGATGCTCCTAGGAAAATATGTCATAACTGTGGAAGTTCTAACCATCTGGCTTCTTTTTGCAGGAAGAATAAGAATATTAACTCCTTACCTTCAAAGTCAGGAGTTAAGAGTCAGTCTGTTAGATACAAACCACAAAATCCTTGTTTTCATTATGGTAGTTTATGGCATTCCATTTATACTTGTAAGGAATATCATAACTTGTACTATGATTATTATCAAATAAACCTTCTTTGAAGAAAGTTTCCATTGTTCCTTCTAGTGTAAATTCTGATTCAAAGTCTGATAGTGTAAGTTCTGATAAGAAAATTGTTAACATAAACTCTGATGCTAAATCCGCTGCAAATGTTAATAAACTTAATAAGGCCAAAGGATCCAAGCAAGTCTGGGTCCTTAAAATTAATAATTAGTGGTCTTTGTGATTGCAGGGCAACAGGAAAATATTCTAGTTCTGGACAGTGGATGTTCATGACATATGACTGGAAATAAGGCCCTGCTATCAGACTTTGTGGAGAAAGCTGGCCCAAGTGTTTCTTATGGAGATGGCAACATTGGAAAAACATTGGGATATGGCAATATCAATCTTGGAAATGTCATAATTAAACAAGTAGCTCTAGTCTCAGGACTTAAACACAACCTACTGAGTATAAGTCAAATTGTGACAGAGGTTATCATGTTGATTTCTTTGAAGAACACTGTGAAATTGTGAGTAAATCTAAAGGCAAAGTTGTTCTGAAAGGATACAGGCGTGGTAACATTTATGAAGCTAAGCTTTCAACAAGTACTGATGGTTCTGCAATCTGTCTGATGAGTAGAGCATCAATTGAAGAAAGCTGGAATTGGCATAAGAAACTCTCTCATTTAAATTTCAACAATATAAATGAACTGGTTAAGAAAGATCTTGTGAGAGGATTGCCAAACACAGTATTTGCTCCTGATGGTCTTTATGATTCATGTCAGAAAGCCAAACAAAGAAAATCTTTATTCAAGAGCAAGACTGAATCATCAATTCTTGAGCCTTATCATCTAATACATGTTGATCTATTTGGTCCAGTAAATGTCATGTCTATTACAAAGAAGAAGTATGCGTTGGTCATAGTGGATAAGTTCACCAGATACACATGGGTGTATTTCTTGCATACAAAAAGTGAAACTGCATCAACCTTGATTGATCATATCAAACATCTGGATATAATGGTCAAAGATTCTGTGAAAGTTTTAAGGAGTGATAATGGCACTGAGTTCAAGAATTTGATAATGGAAGAGTTCTGCAAAAGCCATGGAATAAAGCAGGAATTTTCTGCTCCTGGAACTCCACAGCAAAATGGAGTTGTTGAAAGGAAGAATAGAACTCTCATTGAAGCTGCACGTATAATGCTTGAAGAAGCAAAGCTTCCAACCTATTTCTGGGCTGAAGCTGTGCAGACTGCTTGTTTTACTCAAAATGAAACACTCATTAACAAGCATGGAAAAACACCATATGAGATGGTGAAGAAAAAGAAGCCAAATCTGAAATATTTTCATGTATTTGGATGCAAGTGTTTTGTTCTCAAGACTCATCCTGAACAGCTATCAAAGTTTGATCTAAAAGATGATGAAGGAATCTTTGTTGGATATCCACTTTCCACAAAAGCCTTCAGAGTCTATAATTTGAGAACAAAAGTGGTCATGGAATCTATCAATCTCTCTTTTGATGACAAAAAGATTACTGGTCTTGAAGATTTCATTGACCATGATCAGCTGAGATTTGAAAATGAAGACTCAAATTCTGATACAGAAAATCCTGACAGTCTAAGTCCTGATACTGTAAATTCTGATGGATTAAACTCTGATGTTATTGAAACTGTGAAGACTACATCAAAAGAAGATGCACCTATGCAGGGGGAGCATACTCAAGATCCTACCACATCTCAAGAAACATCAGAACATGCATCTGGCTCTTCAAGTTCTGATTCGTCAAGTTCTAATAAGCCAAGTTCTGATAGTGCTGAAAATCTAAATACTGAAGAATCCAACTCAGAGAGCATAGTTCCAGGGGGAGCATCAGAAAATGAAAATGAAAATAGCATGGATCATGGGGGAGCATCCAGTTCTAGAGAAAACCTTCCATCTGCAAGGAAGTGGACAAAATCACATACACCTGATTTGATAATTGGAAATCCTGATGCAGGTGTCAAAACTAGAACAGGTACTTCAAATGAATGTCTTTACAATTCTTTTCTCTCTCAGACTGAGCCAAAGAAAGTGGAAGAAGCTCTTCAAGATATTGATTGGGTGCAAGCAATGCAGGAAGAGGTGAATGAATTTGAAAAAAACAAAGTCTGGACCCTAGTGCCAAGACCAAAGAATAGATCTGTTGTTGGTACAAAGTGGGTATTCAGAAACAAAACTGATAGTGATGGCATAATTACAAGGAATAAGGCAAGGCTGGTTGCAAAAGGATATTCTCAACAGGAGGGAATTGATTATGATGAAACATTTGCACCAGTTGCTAGGTTAGAAGCCATAAGGATATTCTTGGCTTATGCTGCTCACAAAAAGTTTACTGTCTTTCAAATGGATGTGAAAAGTGCTTTTCTCAATGGAGAATTGGAGGAGGAGGTATATGTTGAACAACCTCCAGGTTTTGTAGATACCAAACATCCATATTATGTCTACAGGCTTGATAAAGCACTTTATGGACTTAAGCAAGCTCCTAGAGCATGGTATGAGACTTTAGCTCAGTTTCTTCTGGAAAGTGGATTCAACAGAGGGACAATAGACAAAACACTGTTCTACCTCAACCATGGAAAGGACTTACTTTTGGTCCAGATTTATGTTGATGATATCATTTTTGGATCTACAAATGATAAACTTTGCAAAAAGTTTGCCAAGCTAATGCAGTCAAGATATCAGATGAGTATGATGGGGGAACTTAGCTATTTTCTGGGCCTTCAAGTCAAGCAGAATGAGGAAGGCACTTTTATTTGTCAAACCAAGTACACCAGAAACTTGCTAAAGAAATTTGGAATGCAAGATTGTTCAAGTGCATCCACTCCAATGGCCACTGCGACAAAACTGGATAAGGATACCGGTAAATCAGTAGATATTACTGACTACAGAGGTATGATTGGCTCTCTACTCTATCTAACTGTTAGTAGACCTGGTATCATGTATGCTACCTGTCTTTGTGCAAGATTTCAAGCAGATCCAAGAGAACCTCACTTAACAGCTGTAAAAAGAATCTTTAAGTATCTTAAAGGAACAACTGCTCTGGGATTATGGTATCCTAGAGAATCAGATTTTAAACTAATAGGTTACTCAGATGCAGATTTTGCAGGTTGCAAAATTGACAGGAAAAGCACAAGTGGAAGCTGCCAATTTCTTGGAGGCAGATTGGTTTCTTGGTACAGCAAAAAACAAAAGTCAATTTCCACATCAACTGCAGAAGCAGAGTATATTGCTGCAGGAAGCTGTTGTGCACAGATTCTTTGGATGAAGAATCAGTTACTGGATTATGGGTTAACATATTTCAAAATCCTTATTTACTGTGATAATCAAAGTGCTATTGCTATGACAGGTAATCCAGTTCAACACTCAATGACAAAGCACATCAGCATCAGGTACCACTTCATCAGGGAACATGTGGATGAAGGTACAGTGGAATTGCATTTTGTTCCCACAGATCAACAACTAGCAGATATCTTCACAAAACCACTGTGTGAAGCTACTTTTACAAGATTGGTAAATGAACTTGGAATGGTTTCAGGTTATTTCTCTAAATCTGCTTAGTCTTGTTCTGTGTTATCAGACTTTATGCTCAGTATTTACAGAATTAATCTCATTGTGTATTCTGTGCTTAATTGATAAATGTCTTTAAGTACTGACTGTTGTCTGATATATGTTTCTAAACTCTGATAAGTGATATGTCTGTTCAAGTACCTATTCTATCCTATGAGGATAACTGTGCTAGATACTGACCTAGTAGTCTTCATTAAACAAATGATTCCATGTAAGAAGTAATTATTTCAGTGGAAACCCTATGACACTAGCAAATTCTGATAATTGAGCTTAGTTAAGTTTACTTTGTATATCTTATTACTAAGTCACAAATTAGAATAATGCTACTCATCTGTTAAGTTCTGATACTAGTAAAACTGCTGAATGTACTAAGTGCTGATAAACCTCACTTATCAAAAGAAAAAGCAAAAAGATCAAAGAATAAGATCAGGTACTCCTTTGAGATCTAGAGTAAAATGTGGAAGGGACGACCCAAGTGCATTGCTGGTATTAAGTAGATATGCATTAGAAAAGCAAAATATTTTCTTGGTGACTTTTCACACTCTATGATTACTGGAGAAATACTCTGATAATAGCATAAATTCTGATAAACAGTCGTGACTCACTTACACTGAGAAGCCACTGTAAAATAGAATTTCAAAAGATGCATAAAATTAGCACAAAACAGTTGAGATGGACTCAAGCATGATCTCATTCATCAGTAGGTTTCAGGACAATGACAGCTCTTTAGCAAAATTTTAGTTATGCCTTATTTCTAAGATGTACTGAAGTGAATCAGAATTTACTCTTTGTCTGTTATTTAGCTTAATGCACACACTAATCACTCCATCTGAATGATGAAAATTTCTGTGGTGGTCTATGTTATTTTAGATAAACAGTCATTGTGTCATTACTGCACAAATTCTGAGGACAAGTTCTAGTTACACGTTCTGATGATTATGTTCTGAAGTCTATAACTCAGAACTTGTATGAGGATTTACTGAGATGGGCATTCCTTTTTCGAGTTAAGAAATTATGTTCTGATGACTGTTAAGTTCTGGTATAGGTCTAAGTTCTGATTTCTCAGTCTAATCCTTTACTTGGCTTATCTGTGAATAAAATTTGATAACAGTCTCAGTTCGAACTAGAATATGTAGAAGTGGAAGATTAATAGTCACTATGATTAGGATTAATGGTATTCGTACTTGAACAGTCCACTGTTTCTTGTTTCTTGTGCGGTTTAAACCATGATTCCTCTTTCCAATGAATGTTATTCTTTTTCAAAGTCTAGGGAGACGAGGTAGAATTAATTCTATCTGTCAGCATTCAATTTCTTTGCGTCTCCTGGCATTCTCTTGCCTATATAAGCAGCCACTTCACATCAGTCTTTCCATTAAATTCTTCTCACACACTTATCTTCATAATTCTTCTTTCAAAAACACAATGGTCAGATATAACATGTTTTTGAACTACCAAAACTTCAATATGGAGCTAAGCTGTGCCGAGTGGCAGCATGAATGGCATGTCACAGCCATTCCTGAGGAGATATGGGACTCTGTCCCACAGGAGGTACTGACACACCTTCTGTTCTTCTATATGGACTACCATCGCCATCTGGAGCGATTGGAGGAGGAAAGGCTGGAAGCTCTCCGCCAGCAAGAGCGAATCATCAGACTCGCCATTCTGTTTGTCGAGAGTAGGAAGAAGAAGATGACTTAATCTCGTCTTCTTCCTGTTTTTCTTCATCATCAGCTTTGTCAGGCTTCTTAGCTAGGACTAAGGCTGTTGATGTTAGGTTTAGAAGCTTAGGGAAAATCTTGTATAAGTATTGATGTAATTTCCATTTCATAAATGTATTGTCTTGATATATTAATGAAAGTTATTTTTACTTCAAGATTTTGTCTCTGAGTTATTTTATCTTGTGTTGATAAATCCTGATTGATATTCTGATGACCATATAAATTTTGTTTTATATTAAGTTCTGATTCATTTTCAGCACTTACTTATCTAATTTATCTTGGTCATTTTCATGTGATGTATTTTCAGAATATTAATGATGCAGTGAAAAATAATTCAATCAGTGCTAACGGTTTAAATTTTGAATTCAAAATGTTTCTCTTGATACATGGAACGGTTTTTCCTTGAAACTAGGCAAATGGGTAAGTAATGATTCCTGTTTTCTCGAGCCCAATAACTGTCCGTTATTACTGCATGTCTGACAGGTGTCCAACGGTAACATTTTTGTTCAGAGTATAAGTACAACAGAGAGAAGATTTCTTTACTCTTTTATTTTCTTCATATTTTATCTCTCTCCTTACTTTTACTCTCTTTCTCTTTATTTCTCACGTTGGTTTTTCATACAGACATTATCTCAAACACCTAACAGGCATACTTGAATCTCATTTTTTTTCACATGGCACCAAAGGATTTAATCATTGATGGAGCTAAGTTTGTCCCCAACAACTATGCTGCAGTTCTTGATCACACTGAAGCTCCATCTGAATTGCACTTTGTGCAAGATCTTCTTGCACATAGTGAGGTTGGGTATGCATTAACACAGCCTGAATTCTTTTCAAGCCAACAAGTTCTGAGGTTTTGGAGGACTGGACTTTTTGATGATGGTGGTCAACGTGGAACTCCCAGTATTATCTTCCAAGTGGGTGATTCATCCTTTGTAGTCACTCCTGGTACAGTACGCAGGGCTTTACATCTTCCAGAAGATTATACTTTCTCAATTCCAGAGGACTCAGCCCTACGGGAGTTAATGGCTGAATTGGGATATGAAAAGAGTCTGACGAAACTTGGACAGTTAAAACGGGCTAATATCAGAAGAGAATGGAGTTTCTTCTTTGATTGCATCACCAAAGCTTTTGGGAACAAATGTTCAAATTTTGATGCTATCCCAATTCTGAGTCGGCACATAGGGTATGCTATTATTCATCAAACTCATTTTGATTTTGCAACTGGAATAATTGGTTTTATTGGGGATAGGATGACAGAGGATCGAGATGTTGTTTATTTTGCTAGATTCTGTCAACTTTTTTACACTTATTATACTGATGAACCTCATTTAGTCAGCACTCAAACCCCACCTTTTAAGGTTGCAAAATGATACTTTAATGACCTGGTAAATGCTGATACTAAAAAAAAAGTGGTTAGACCATTACAGATTCCTAAGTCTGTAAAACAGATCCTGGTAAATCCTGATCCTGATACTTATAGATTTGTTTACTCTGATGTCCAACCAACTCCAAACACCCAAAATCCATCAACCTCAGTACCTACCTCTCATTCTACTCAACCTACCCTCAGAACATATCTCAAATCCTATCTCTCCACTTCACAGACTGCTCAACCTTCATCTTCAGCACCTACTGTGAAGCCTTCATCTTCCAAGCCAAAGAGGACAAAGAACGTTCCTCAAACATCTCAAAAGAGAAGGAAGATTGTATTGAGAGATGAATCTGATTCTGAGGAACAGGTTTCTTCTAGAGGACCTGTTGTTTCTGAAGCTGAGAAAGAGATTTCTCAGAAGGATTCTGAAATTGGGGGTTCTAGGCTTCTCAATAGGCTTAGACGAATGACAGTTCCTGAAACTCCCAAGGAATCCAAATCAACAAGGAAGTACAAGAAACAGAGGGCACAAAGGCCAGTTTCAGATGATGAAGAGGAAGCAGCTAAGGAAGGGGATCAGGAATCTCTGATCTCACAAGACAAGGAATTTGCTCCAGTCACTTCTTCTCCATCAACTCCATCTCAGGAAGCTGTATCTGACAAGGCTAACTCACCATCTGTGTCTCTTGTTGATCCAGGCACAAGTGCTGATATTGATGTTCAACACTTGGTTGTGTCTGAAGTATTTCTCTTAGAAGCTCCAACAGCAAATAATCCTTCCACAACACCTGTTACTGATGCTGTTCAAACTCCAGAGTTATCAACAATTCCTTCTCTGCATCAAGATGCTGATGATCAGACTTTAGGTGAGCATCAGGATATGGCTGTTGATCAGAACTTAGTATCAGATCAGCAATTAGAGGATGCTGAAGCCTCCATTGCTACTCACACTGTTGTCTTATCAAAAGATACTGATTCTTTAAGTTCTGATGCTGCAAATGCTGGAGATACTGGTGAAGCTGCTCCAACTGTAGATGCTGATGAAGCAGGTCCTTCAGGACATACTCCTCAACAGACTCTTCCTAAGTCTGAACTGGTAAAGGAGTTTGTTATCGGGGATGCACCAGTACCTTGGAGTGAAACTCCTGCAGGTCAGGAGTGGACTAAGGAATGGAACTCAGTTTCATGTGTTCCAACTGCAATATATCTTGCTGAGCACTTGAATAAAGCTGATGAAATGTTAAATTCTGATGATTTAAAAACCCAGCTTAGAGTCACTGCATTGAGTATTAAACATCTACAAGGTCTTCATTCAACTACTCATGCAGAGCTACACAAGATTCAGGAGAACTTTATCAAACAAGAACAAGTTTGGAAAATTGATAAGAAAAAGTTCTTTCAACCTACCATTGACAGGATTGCTTATACTGAGAAAACTCAAGAGAAACAACAAGCTCAGATTGATGACATTCTGACAAATCAAGTTTCTCAGCAATCGCAACTTACTGAAATCCAATCCTCAGTGGAATTACTTATCTCTCTTTTACTACCTGCTGATGCCAAAAAGGGGGAGAAGGTAATTAAGTCCAAATGCAACACTAACAAGACACTGCAAGGAAAGAATGATGGAAATGATGATCAAGGATACTCTGGAATGGGTAGCAGTCATAGTCAAGGTAGAAGGTTTACATCAAGACAAGCTAGTCACAGGACAAGTTCTGATACTGGGAAAAGAATAAGTTCTGCTGCTGGTAAAAGGATAAGTTCTGATGAACTTCTAGATCTTGATGAGGAAATGTCAAGACAGTTATTTCTTCAAGAAAATCCAGGAATGGACTTGGAAAGTTTAAAGGAAGAAGAAGCTAGAATTAAATCAGAGAAAGTCACATCTAAATCTGAAGCTTCTGGTAAAAATTCACTTCCAAAACTCAAAGGCATTTTGATCAAAGAAAGGACACATACTGAAGCAACGTTGGCTAGATCAGAACCACAGATGGATCCAAGATCCAAGGGTAAAGAAAAGGTTGGTGAACCTATCAAGGTTTATGTACCTCCTGAGGAAGAAGAAATTACTGATGAAAAGGATGATCTTGCTCTGACTTCAAGAAAAGTTCTTAAAACAACCTCTGACATGGCTCAAGTTGTTCAGAGTCAAGAAATTGTAAGTTCTGATATTCAGAAGAAGCAAGTAACCTCTGACAGAGCTCAAGTTAACTTGATATCAGAAAATAGATCAAAGACACTCTTACCAGGATTCACTAAAGCAAAACAGACTCAATCTTTGAAGACTACTGCAAGTGGTTTTGAAGCAAGAGTAGTTACTGGAAAGGAAGCTAGAGATAAAAATGGATTGGGAAGTACTGATGAAAGAAGAGTACACAACACTACCAATGATCCAACTTCCTTGAGTGAACCAGGTATTGGAGCAACTCCTGAGAGATTGAATCAACTGAAATCTGTACAGATGGTTTACCATACCTACTTGAAAGAATACATCATGTTGTATTTCATGACAGATGGTAGGGTTTATCATATAAGACAAAATGCCATTCCATTGAAGTATTTTGAAGAATTGGAGCATGTACTTTTCTTACTTCAAGTGGATGATAAAATAACAGAGACTGCTGCAAACTACTTAAAAGAACAGATTCAGAGACATAAAAGGCTTTATTCTGTTAAGTCTGACAGCATATATGTTCCAAAGTACAGAGATCACAATGGTGATATTGTTGATATGAAGCCTAATACTGCACAGATCAGAACATATCTTGGTATTAAGGGACTTGAATTCAATCTGGAGTCTGACAAAGCTTATGTCATAAGACTAGATCAGGAGTTAAGAAAAGCAAAGATCAATGATCTCAGAGCTGCAATCTTTCAAACTGGTGAAGATACTGCAGAGCTTAAAGATGTCAAAAGGAGAATGATTGATGAACTAAGATATGCTGAGAAATGTTTGTTGAAGAACTATCTCAGAACAACTCCTGACATCAGAGAGATCAGAAAATGATGAAGCCAAGTCGAAGATCTACAACTGCTTAAATTCTGATATTTATACAGACTAAAGTTGTTATTAGAAGTTGAAATTGGTAAAAGCTTTAAGGACTGTAAGTTGTAGTTATCTAGTCTAATTCTCATGCATTTGTACTTAATGTTTTTGACATCATCAAATATCTGTTAAACTTGTATATTATGTTAATTTACAAGTTGGGGGAGATTGTTAGATATATTTGATAATGTCATGGCTAATATGTTTTATGTTTAGCTTTCAGATCTTACTTGAACAGGATAAATCAGTACTTAACTGTTAATCAGTACTTATACTGGAAGTCAGGACTTAAGGATATCAGTACGTATGTTATCAGGAGATAATCATCAGAAGATAGATATCAGAACTTAAGTGCTGAAGGACAATCAGATAAGGACAGTAGCTGATTAAAGGAAAGAAGATCAAGATAAACATAAGAAGAGATATGCATGAAGAAGGAATTCCGTAAAGAATGGAATACTTGGAAGAAAAGATATCTGATTGATATATTTTAGGAAGCAGAATTATATTTCATATCAATTAGCGATTATCTTGTAACTGTGTAGTATATAAACACAGACATAGGGTTTACACTATAAGTGTTATCATTATTAGAGAAGATTATTCATTGTAACCCTAACAGCTCTCGTGATATTTGTTCATCACTGAGAGGTAACAGTTCCATACTGTAACAGAGTTTATTGTTTCAATAAAGTTTGTTTTCTGTTACTTAAGTTCTTAAAGTTCGATTTGAGTGTACTATACACTGTATTCACCCCCTCTACAGTGTGTGTGTGACCTAACAGCGCGCCCTAAGCATGAATAGCTCCCCTGGGGCTCCTCTTCTTCTCTTGTATAATTCTTATGCTTTATTTACTTCCTAATTTAGTTATGGGAGTAAACTCCTTTCTAATTCTTCCTTGTCTTCTTAGTTGCATTGCGGAGCGGCCACCCCATACAGCCATATAGCGTGGCGTGCCCCCTAGGAGGGTCCGAGGATATTTTCCCGGAGCTCGGACCATTCTTTATTTCTTGATGATTTCACTCTTTCTCCTTTGGCTTCAAATAATTCTTTATAGACTCATCATCAATACTTGTTCTTCATCGTCGTATTTTACTATAGTGACTGTCGTGGTATCATCGTCGTACCGGTCGTTGTACACTTCCTTCACTATGGTTGTTATAATCTCCCATTATGATGTTCATCTTAAACCTTCATATATAAAAATTCACCAATCGTCGTTATAACTTCGGTGCTTGGGGTTTGGAGTTCTTCGAAATACACCGAGGAGCTTAGATCAAAAGAGTTTTGTGCTAGTTTGAATAGCTCGTCTGCCATAGCATTTTTCTCTATTGACTTGTAGAATGGTGGTATCCGGAATAGTTTCCCGGATATTCCTCACCATAGCTCGGTATTATGCCAGTCTCTGGTCTTCGACAATGTACTCTCCATTTTTCTAGTTTGACCACAATCTGGGAATCACTATGGATGACTAGACTTTTCACCCCGAGGTATATATTTTCTTAATCTGAGTCCGGAGAGTAGGGCTTCATACTCAGCTTGGTTATTAGTTTCTTTGAAGGCGAAAGTGATTGCTTGCTGATTGTGAATCCTTGGGACTGGTAAGGATAAGGCCGACTCCGGATCTCTCGACTGTTGGCGAACTGTCTACGTATAGTACCCATGCATTTTTGCTGTGACGTTCTTCTTCGAATATATTCAGAGTTGCTTTGACTGAATGGGATTCGGGAAAAGTGCATTCCATTACAAATTCTGCCAGAGCTTTAACTTTTTTTCTTCTCGGATGAGCGCCACATAGATAGCCCTTGGACCAGCTGCAATATAGAGAGAGCGGGGTTCCCTGGGTTTTTCTTTAGACAAGATTAAATGGTTCATGAGATGCTCCTTTACCTCTTCAAATGTGATATTGCATTCCAGAGTTTATTCTATCAGTTTTTTGTTTCAGGCTCCTTTAAGCAACTCAAAGAACGGAAGACATCTTTCCTAAGTTTTGGGATAAACGTACGAAGTGCAGCGAGGCATCCTGCTAACTTTTGAATGTCTTTTTGGGTTCGAGGAACTTTCATTTTTATGATTGCATTTATCTTCTTTGAATTTGCTTCAATTCCTCTTTCGCTAATAAGGAAACCTAGAAACTTTACCGCAGACACCCCGAATACGCATTTTTCCGGGTTCAGCTTCATATTATATTTCCTCAAGTTGTCAAAACATTCTTTGAGATCTTTGATGTGATCCAAGATTGTTGTGAACTTGGATATCATGGCATCGATATATGACTCCATGTTTCTTCCCAATTGTGAACATATCAGAATATTCCTTCAAAAGGTCTATGAGCTCTTTCTAAAAGGTTGACTCCAAGCCCTTTCCGACTTTTAGCTTCCGGGTGGGGTTTCCAGGGTCGAATTCAACATCTATTGTTTATGAGGCTGGTTCGACTTTGTTTTTCTCCCTTGTCTCGACGAACTTTTGGATTCGGGCATCTGTGTTGGTTAAGCTATATCCCAAATCTTCAATGATGTACACGTCTAGTTTTGGCCTTTTACTGAGGTGTTCTTGGTGCATCTTTCGGCATTGTCCCTTGGGTAGGGACATGGGCTTCTTTCTATTATTAGGCTCCGTATTAGCCATGACTAAGGCTTTCCCGTAACACATGTCTCCAATGTCTCTTTCTCATTTGAGTTCCCCAATTCCTTCTAGGGTGGGAAACTTGAGCTTTAGGTGTATGGTCGATGGTATAGCCCGGAGTTTAGTGATTGTAGGCCTTCCCAAGATCATGTTGTAGGATGATGCTGCACTTATCACATAGAAATTCATGACATGAGAATCTGTCGTGGGGCTATTCCAAAAGTGACGGGGAGGTAGATTACTCCCGAATGGGGATTATAGAGTTCCCGCATCGTAGAGCGGGTCATCGAGGTAGGGGTCTATGCGTAGATATCCCGGTTTTGTTTGGTTGAATGTGTGTTCAAAGACTATATTTACAGAGACCCGTTGTCCACTAAAATCCTTTTTACTTCATTATTTGCAACATCCAGGGTTACTACCAATGCTTGGTTGTGTTCCGGATCCAGTCCTTCGTAGTCGGAATAAGAGAAGTAAATTGGTTCGTCTTGAAAGGGCGGGATCATCATAACATCATTGTACATATCCGGTCTCGGGGGGGGGGGGGGTGATGCGTTCCTCCTATGACAAGATTGACCACGTGTTTGGTGTTCCTCGGGGATTTGCCTTTGTTATTGGGCTTCCTCCAGATTCTAGTTCATGTTTCCTGTCTTGATTTGATCTTCAATAAACATTTTGAAGGAAAAACAGTTTTTGGTAGTGTGTTCATGATCTTCATGGTATCCATAGTGTTTGTTTCTTTCCCTGTTCTCCGGGGGTGCGAGTAGAGGTTTTAGGGGATAATATAATGGCTTTTCTTTAACTTCTCTTAAGATATCAGCCCGGGACCTGTTGAGAGGCGTCTATTCGGGATCAAGTTTAGGCTCTCTTTCGGATCTCGGCTTTCTTTCATTCTTCTCAGGTCATGTGTAATCGCTCCGGGGTGGGGTTCCCTATGAGTGTTGAATGTAGTTGGACTACCTGTCAGCCTTGAACCTTTTGTTGTTTCTATATGATGAACGGCTTTTCGGGGGCTCGTCATCATCACTGGTCCTTCTATTCATCTTCAGGGATTTGAGGAAATCAATTTCTTTGATGAACTTCGAGGCTAGGGCATATGTCGAGGCAAGACTCTAGGGTTCATTATGGATCAAGTCTTTGACATATCCTTCACATGATACCGGGTGAAGATTTCTTCGGAAGGTATTGACATCCTCTTTTTCCTCTAGGTTGAAAATTTGATTGATAGCTTCTTGGAATCTTTTGATGAATTCAAGGAGCGATTCCTTGCTCTTCTGTTGAATTGTTTGTAGGTGGCACATCTGTAAGAATGGGTGTGTATATGGTTAAGCTGTAAGTTGAGGTCCTGCAAAACAGAACCAAAGGGGGGTGGCGTCCCCGTGGCACATGCGGCGTGAGAATGAGACACGGTTTTGGAGAAGAATGGCATAGTAGGAATTACTATAAATATATGTAGTGTGTGTAAGATAATAGAATGAGTAACCCCCCCCAAACCCTTTTTTGGGGCCTTTTATAGGCTTCAGCTTAGGGTTTTGGGGCTGTATACCTTTTCATCTTGGCCTTTGGTGGTTTTTGGAATGTGGACACCTGGACGCTCATCATGAGAGGATGTGTCCAGCTGTCCCCTGGTTGTTGGGATGTCCTAACGCATCAATACTTGGACGTCTGAGATGTTGACACGTTCTCCTGTGCATTTTTGGGACCGTTACCATCCTGAGTTACTGCTTCATGTTCGGGGACTGCTCGAGCTGGGCCTGAGATGTTGATATCGGGTTTGGTGTTGTTGGGACAAGGTGTTCTACTGTTGATTGCTTTGAGGATTGTGGTGCAAGTGCAAAGATATTTGTGACTTGTAAGTGTGAGGTTATGTACAAGGAACCATGTGTTGATTGTCAGCTAAATGTAAGTTTTCTTCTTCCATGTGTAAATAAATTAATCAAATTTCGGGAGGCTTCATGAAGTGCTTTTTTAGGAGTTCAACTTCTATTTGTCCATATTTCAAGAAAGAGCTATAGAGACGCTAGCACTCAGTCTTTTGCAAAGATTTGTAACTGAGCGAGTAAAGATTTACTGTCAGTCTCTTTCGGGAGAAGAAGCACTAAACCACTGAAATAAAATAATTAAAATTTTAAAATCCCAAGCCCAGTGGCTATTAAATTTAGCAAAACTAAGCCCAGTGGCGATTAAATTTAGCAAAACTAGTGCGTAATTATTCTGTCCAATTTTCTGCTACATTCGTGTCCGCACGTCGCACACGTTGGCAAGTTCAAAGGCTTCGCAAGCCTCAGATTGTACCCCTGCGCGCACGTAGGTGTTGGAAAAATACATAAGTAACACATTTGAACACTTTATAAGTTTTTTGCTATATAAAAGTATGTATGCTCCTTTAAAAAATCAATGTGGAACTTTCTATTCTTCCATAAATTTCCATCATTAAGAAGCTAACTTTGGATGATCATATCTCATCCATCTCTTAGTCATTTTGAGTGATTCAAAGTGTCTCGGAAAACTCTATCGGAGGAGAACACATTCCAAGTGTCACTCGTTGCGCGCATGCAACATTCGTCCACTCAAATTTTGGCTCAAATTGACTTGACAATGTGGGACTACAACCCATATTTCCCAACAGTTTCAACTTAATTTCATGATTTCGAGTTTCTAAAATTTTCATATCAGCAATCGCAAGAACTTTCAGTTGGCCTGATGGTTGTCAGTATCCAACACCGGCCATTCACAATTGCTCTCCGCAAGCCATAACTGAATATGATTTTTCATTCCAATCTCTGTTGGTTTTATATTTCAATTAGGGTACAAGGTCTTGCAAGTTATACTCCTAGAATCAAGAAAATATCATTAGAAGAATCCTCTCCAATATCTCATGCAGCTGGCAAAAAATGATTGGAATTCTCTAACAGCCTTAACATATATCATATGTTACCACGTGGCTCTAGTGATAGTACTTATGTTTTAATATATGGTAAAACAAAAGATATGTACATACATTTAAGTAGTTCACTATCTCCCCTCCAGATCTTCTTAACACAACTAAGGCAACCTCAATACTTTGTATTAAATAAGTACAACATCAATCATACGTAGAGATGGTAATTCGTTTAAGTAATAGTGTTTGAATATTACACCTTCAACTACATTGCATGTGAAATCTCACATAAGAACACCTACAATAGAACACCTCAAGAGAAAAGGTTTTATTACAAGATCTAAATAATTAAGTAATTCACATCCCGTAGATCATTACTTTAGCCAGAACCACCAAACACGATATGCAGCAGACTAGAAAGAAATATGTACAAGTACAAAAATTAATATAATTGTTATATACTACAGATACTAAATAGTATATACAGGTAGCTTTTCGACGGTGACATAATTTAGAAAAGTAGCATCAAGTATCCCCTACATGCACATTTCAAAGTAAAATCTAGCCTAACAAGTATTACACATTGAGGTACATAGGCTCAGCCATTGTAATCAACACAGTAAGCACAACAATATTCTGTGGTCAATAAGAGTCAGAAGTGGAGGCCAGTGTAGCTCGTTCAAACAGTCAACTGTCAACTAAGGTAAGAAATTAGACATTATATTATCCCACATGATCTAGAAAAGGTATGATAACAAAAGGGAGTTTAACATTGTAGAACAGTAATCTGTACAAATGTAGGCAGCTTTCAAAAGGAAATGTAATAAGAGATACCGTAACATCCTCCAAAACACAAAAGTCCACCTTTGACAAAAACATAAGAACCATTGTCCTGGTAAAAGATATCATGAATGGCCTTGGCCTCCTGCTCCTTTCTCCACACATTCTTCTTGGAGGAATAGACCTCAACGTAAATCTCTTTACAGTCCTCAAGACAGGTATTACATCTTATTATGTCATGAGTTGGCTATGTCTGTTATAGTAATAGTTGGGATAGCATGATTTTAGGAAATAGATTGAGGTTGTTTTGGCTTTGAGTTTTTGTAGGGATTGCTGATATGCAAAAGTCTTGATTTTTAGCATCACAGTTGTAGGATTTTCTATATCACTTTTTTTTTTGAAAATAGGATTTTCTATATCACTTGTTTTCATTAAATAAAGACATTAACGCTTTCAAAGTCTAGTTATATTGTTCTCTTTGCTGTAAACCTTATAGTTGTTATATATAAACAATATTTTGGTATCAGAGCTTAGGAAACATCCTGTAAACGGTGAGAAGCGTTGCAATGGACATCAACAAGACCAAAGTAGGCGGATCAATAGGCTTAAGCTATCCTATGTTAACCAAGAGCAACTACACCACTTGGGCCTTAAAGATGAAGGTGTATCTATAGGCACAGGGAGTTTGGATAGCCGTAGAACCTATAGATCCGAAGGCGGTTGTTGATGATAAGGTGGACAAGGTAGCTTTGGTTATGCTGTATCAAGGTCTACCTGAGGAGATGATTCTCTCGATTGCAGAGAAAGGGACTGCCAAGGAAGTATGGACAGCCCTGAAGATGATGTGCCAAGGGGCAGATCGTGCTAAGAAAGCAAAGGTTCAGACACTGAGAACTGAGTTTGAATCCTTGGTGATGAAAGACAATGAACAAATAGATGAATTTTATTTAAAGTTGAATGGACTTGTGATGAACATACGAGCCTTAGGTGAATCTATAACAGAGTCATATGTGGTCAAGAAAATGCTTCGTGTAGTACCGACCAGATTTCTGCAAATTATTTCGACATTGGAACAATTTGGTGATTTGGAAAAGATAACATTAGAAGAGATAGGGGGCTCGTTGAGAATTCACGAAGAAAGACTAGGCAGAAGTAATAAGAGTGAATCAAATGATGGACAATTGATGTTAATAGAAGAGGAATGGCAAAAACATGAAGCTGTTGATAGTAAACTACTACTAACTCATGAAGAATGGCAAAAGCGATCAAGCAGAAGAAACTCTGTAGGTTCTTTTCCAAACAGTAGACCTCGAGGAGGGCGAGACAAGAGTAATCTAAGGTGTTACAATTGTTCAACATTTGGACACTTTGCTGCATAATGTAAAAGACCAAGACGAAACAAAGAAGTAAAAGAGGAGATGAATATGGCAAGACTCGAGGATGATGAGCCAGCTCTACTACTTGCAAAATGTGAAGATAAAGATAACAAAGAGGGCACACATTTGAATAAGAAACAAATTATTCTATCAAAATTATCAAAGGTTCAGAATGAGTCCAACGTGTGGTACTTGGACAATGGAGCCAGTAGCCATATGACTGGCTTCAACTCGAAATTCATGGAACTGGATGAATAGGTACGTGGCTCGGTGAGTTTTGGAGATGGATCTACAGTTCGAATTGAAGGACAAAGGACTGTAGCATTCGAATGTAAAAACGGAGACATACGTGTTCTAAAAGATGTGTATTATATTCCAACTCTTAGGAATAACATCATTAGTCTGGGACAAATGACTGAGCAAGGAAACATAATTGCAATAAAGGGAGAGCTACTGTGGGTATATGATGTTGAAGACAGACTTCTCATGAAAGTAAAACGACCACCCAATAGGCTTTATAAGATCGTGATTAACTTTGCAAAACAAATGTGTATACTATCTAAACAGGATGAGATGTCGAGATTGTGGCACAAACATTTGGGTCATGTGAATTATCATGCTCTGTCTCTTATGTGTAAAGACAAAATGGTGAATGGGATGCCGAAAATTGAAATGACAAAGGAGGTGTGCAGGGGTTGCCTTATGTCTAAGCAAACAAGAAAACAGTTCCTAGCAAAGTCAAACTACAGTGCAACCAAAGCTTTAGAATTGATACATGGAGATCTCTGTGGCCCAATCCAACCAGAAACAACCTCAGGAAAAAGGTACTTTCTTTTACTTGTGGACGATTATAGTAGATATATGTGGGTTTACTTCTTGAAGGCAAAGAATGACGCTTTGGGTGCTTTTAAAGAATTCTGCTTTTTGGATGAAAGGGGACCGGAAAGTAAAGTAAGGACTTTCAGAACTGACAGAGGAGGGGAGTTTGTGTCAAATGATTTCGAGAACAACTGCAAGGAAAATGGAATAGAAAGGCATTATACAGCACCATATACACCGCAGCAAAATGGTGTAGTGGAACGTCGAAATCGCACGGTGGTTGAAATGTCCAGGAGTTGTTTGAAGAAAACTAAGTTACCCTCGATCATGTGGGGAGAAGCTGTGAGACATTCAGTCTATCTACTAAATCGTTTACCAACTCGGGCACTTACAAAAATGACTTCCTGTGAAGCTTGAAACGGAAAGAAACCACACATAGGGCACATCAAAGTCTTTGGCTGTATCGGGCACATGAAAATTCCTAACCAACACACACGAAAACTGGACGATCGTAGCAAACAGGTGGTAAACTTGGGAAAAGAGCCTGGGACTAAAGCCTACAGAGTGTATGATCCACTCACCAACAGAGTACATGTTAGCAGGAACGTCACCTTTGAAGAAAATGAGTCATGGCCCTGGGATCTTAGTGAAAATGGAAAACATGATGATATGTTTACAGTAAAAGACATGAACATGGAAGAAGACTTAGACAATAGTGGAAGAGAGTATCAAACGGGAGGTGGTGAAGACACCCCAAGTGATATGAGTACTCCTCGAAGTAACACCAGTACTTCTCGAAGTATTAAAAACAGCTCAACTCAAAGTGACAATAACATTCAACATGGTGGTTACTCCTCATCTGCACGAATAGAGATTGGCAACTCTTCTTCATTGCAGACACCAACTCAAAGTTCACAGTCACATATTAGAAATCTAAATACAGATGGTTATGATAACAGTACTGAACCAAGGAGAACCAAGAGATTAGATGATAATATAATGAAATATAAGAGGTATATTTAGACGAGGAATTGTATCTTATGGGTATTGAAGAGCCAATGAATTACTCACAAGCTATAAAGGATCGAAATTGGAAGATAGTTATGGAGAAGGAAATGAAGTCAATTGAAATAAACAACACCTGGAAAATGACTGAATTGTCTCCTGGGAAGAAATCGATAGGTCTGAAGTGGATCTACAAATTAAAGAAGGATGTTGAAGGAAATATTGTTAAGTACAAGGCGAGACTTGTTGCAAAAGGGTATGTTCAAAAATATGGAGTTGATTTTGACGAAATTTTTACCCTAGTAACGAGATTGGAGACTGTGCATTTACTGCTGGCTTTGGCAACAAAATATGAATGGGAAGTTCATCACTTTGATGTGAAGACATTATTTTTAAATGGTGAAATAAGAGAGGATGTTTATGTAGAGCAACCTGAGGGATTCGTGAAAGGTGGCAGGGAGAACTTGGTGTATAAATTGATGAAAACATTGTATGGTCTTCGTCAAGCTCCACGAGTTTGCTACTCGAAGTTGAACTCCTACCTTGAGAGTTTGGGTTTTAAGAAATGTCCCTCTGAACATGCAGTTTACATTAGGAAGGAAGAGGAAGAAAGGTTGATTGTTACGGTTTACGTAGATGACCTGTTGGTGACTGGGAGCAGTGTACGATTGATCGAGAAGTTCAAAATTGAGATGAACCAGCGTTTTGACATGACAAACATGGGCAAGTTGAGTTACTATCTGGGAATCGAGGTACAACAGGAGAGGGATGCATACAGTTGAAGCATACAGGTTATGCAAAGAAGATCATTGAGAAAGCAGGGATGAAGGGCTGTAATCCATGTAAGTATCCCATGGACCCGAAGGAGCAACTTGTTAAGGACGAAGGTGGCAAAGCAGTGAATGACACAGAGTATAAAAGTATGATTGAAGGACTGAGGTATTTAGTACACACTAGGCCAGACATTGCTTTTTCACTTGGCATAGCAAGCAGATTCATGGAGCGTCCAACTGAGTTACATCGAAATGCTGTCAAAAGGATTATTAGATATGTTCAAGGCACATTGCATTTCGGTTTGGTATACACTAAGGATAGTGGAAACAATATGTTAACAGGTTTTGCTGACAGTGATTTGGCAGGTAGCTTGGACGACAGGAAGAGCACTGAAGGTATGTATTTCTACTTGAATGACAGTCTCATTACTTGGGTATCGCAAAAACAACGCTGTGTTGCTCTTTTATCTTGCGAGGCAGAATTCATGGCTGCAACAGCAGCCACTTGTCAAGCTATATGGATCCAGAATGTGTTGAACCAGATAACAGATGAGAAGATAAGTTCGGGTGGTTTTGTGTGTTGATAATAAGTCAGCGATAGATTTGGCAAAGAATCCAGTCTTTCATGGAAGGAGCAAGCACATTCATGTTCGTTATCATTTCATTAGGGAACGCGTGGAGCAAGGGGAAATCATCTTGAAACATGTTAGCAGCGAATGTCAGAAGGCAGATATCCTAACAAAAGCCATGACTACACTCTAATTTGAGAAAATGAGAAGACTACTTGGAATCGAGAACTTGTCTGGACAACTCTAAGATTAAGGGGGAGTAATGTTAGGTTAATCTTGAGTTGGTTTTTGATTTCTGTTGGGTTTTATTTATATTTTGAATAATGTAGAAGTTATCTCTATTATGTCTGTTATAGTAATAGTTGGGATAGCTTGATTTTAGGAAATAGATTGAGGTTGTTTTGGTTTTGAGTTTTTGTAGGGATTGCTGATATGCAAAAGTCATGATTTTTAACATCACAGTTGTAGGATTTTCTATATCACTTGTTTTCATTGAATAAAGACATTAACTCTTTCAAAGTCTAGTTATATTGTTTTCTTTGCTGTAAACCTTATAGTTGTTATATATAAACAATAATGGAGGCTCCCTGCTTTCCTTCTATTGAAGGATAAACTGGTTATTACATGTAATAAAATGAAACCCTGGTAGGCTGTATGCCCTAGCCCAATCCATTCATATATTTTTACTGAAATTTACTAAATTTGATTTCTGTCTTAGATTTAAGGTATTCTTTTAAGTACTAAAATTTGATAAATTTCTTGTCAGTGCGTCAAAGATTCCAAACAGACAATTTTACAAACTGAATTTGGAATACATAAACCTTTAAGAGTAATAGGACCGCAACCAAGAAAAAATATTACCTTAATCAATTTATTACGAGTAAAAATACACTCTATCTATTATATTGGTACCGGGGAAAAATATTATTTTAGCGAGGTTATTATTTTATTTAACAGTACCCACATATAATTTAAACTTGGTACATTTTTATTTCAAATTAAACTATTAACCTAATTTTTTGCTCATATATTATTTAAAATATTTGCATCTTTATTTCCAGTTTTTTATATGCAACATGAATATATTAATATCACTTAAACTATATACATCTTTATTTTCAGTTCATTTTGTTAAATGCAACTTGAATATATAACATTATTTTTTATGTTAATTGTTAGTGAATAAATAAAAAGGGAATAACTTAAAGTTGGGATAAATATTTATAGTTTCATTCTAGGTTGGGCAATATATTATTTATATAGTGTTCAAACCCCTAACATAAAAAAGAAATAGTTTTGTCTTTTCTACCTATGTACATAATTGTAGCTTCTTACATGTTTGGGAGAGGGGAGTCCCTAGCACTAGATGTACGGGAAACTATTAGACCTATAGAATCAAATATTAGTGGGGTGGCAAAAACAAAGATAAAAGGGGAAAACTAAAGACAGAGTCACCGATCCATGTAAACAAGGAGGACCTTTCATGATGGATTGTAGTAAAAAAATCAAAAGGAAACGCGTAGGAGGGGCCTTCTAGATGGAAGAATTGGGAAAAAAAATATAAAAGCTTTATTTAACAATTAACGGTGAGCTCACTTGACCTGACTGTGACCGGAAACTAATTATATTTTAATTTTTTTTTGTAAATTTGATTTGATAGTATTTGTTTATTTACAATTTTTTATATAAAATATTAATTTTAAACCATACAATTATAATACATAAAAGAAAATTAAAATCTTAAATATTAAAAATTAGAGAGAGTATTACGGTAGTCCCTCTCACAGCAACCAAGAGGCTTAAGGCTTTTCTTGCAAGCTCTAATGCCAATTTCCCATTAGAACACTACAAATTACTTACTATATACTCCCTCCTTTCCATTGGATAGTGTACGTACACTGTTTGCACGTATTTCGAGATTTCAATAAAGTATCGTTTCATAATGTTTTTTCTTAATTTTTTTTCGAATAAAAGTTTAAACATGAAACTTTTTTTCAGATTTTTTTCAAAAAAAAAATATTATGGAAGTATACTTTAAACGAGTATTGAAAAACGTGCCGAAAAGTAACGTAAACAATCCAGTGGGAGAGAGGGAATATACATGAGGGCTGCAAAATCGAACTTACTTTAAATAATGAAATTTAATGCAGTAGCTGAACTTTTATGTTATTTTCGGAGGAGGTTATTAATTTAACTAGTGGGTATGCGAGTTTATTTATTAAAAAAAAATACAGAATTAAGACAGTACCTATGCAGAATTTACTTATTAAGAATATATATAAAAATTGAGTTACATATAGGTGAGGGGGTGGAAGCTTAAAATAACAAAGCTCATAGTCAAAGGCAGGATTGACGCGCAGAAGACTTGAAGTCGATTATTATTACCCCGTGCTAACTTAGAAATTTCTGGGGGATTATTAACTTAGACCATGTTTGTTTTGGGATTATACTCCAGGAGTTAACTAATTCAATCGTTATATGAATTAAAAAAAGTTATATTCTATATTTATTTGTAAGAGTTAAGTTTGTAGGAATTAAGTTTATGGTGTATTTCCCATAACTTATCTGAGATTGTAACATTTATACATTTAAATGTATAAAGATAAATTTGTAAATTGAGGATAAGTTAATATTATTTACAGAAATGACAATATATGAGGAGTTACCCGTCATGTCCATTTTTCTCTTAAGTTTTAATGATTGAATTAATTTTTTTGAAGTTTTATCGAATTATTGTTTTGAGTGATAGTGATTGAGATTGAACTATAATTTTTTAAATTTTTTAATATTATTTTGTTTCAAATGTGTTATAACAAGGGGATTATATTTTTTTTTTTAAAAATGATTTGTTACTATAATTCTTGGATTTTGGATTATACAGTTTTCTTCAATATTTGACACATATTTAAGTGGAATAAAAAATATACTAGCATAATTTATTTTTAAAATTTCTTTTTTTTATAATAAATTTCAAGTACCAATTTTTTATTCAGAAGAAAAAATAAATTAAGATACGTTATAAAGAGCATTTACCGCTCCCGGTTCCTATGCATACTTTCTAAGGGGACAGAGGGAGCAGAGGGAGTATTAAAATGGCAAAAAGGGGCGACAGACTGGCAGAAAGAATAAACATGATAGTCAAAAGCATGATCCAGGCGTGGAAGAGTTGAACATTGTTGACTTGTTGCTGACAAATAATTTTTTTTTATTTTTTAATAATTATTTTAATATTAAAAATATCCAGAAATAACAAATATAATTATAAAATATTAACATATATTTGAGTATCTATAAAGTTACTAATGTAAATGAGTATTACGATGGTATTCAGTTGTTACTATCAACTAACTTTAATTTTACATTCAAGTTAAATGTATATTAGTATAATAAATATATTTTAAATTTTATTATATTTAATTGATAAATGAGAATGCCATTTGCCAAAAAATATGCCTATAAACATGCCTTCACGTAATCTCATGACAGGTACCCTACTGAGAAGGGGACATTTTAGGCTCTTAAAAATACAAATGATTCATCGATTATTGGCTGGATGATTCATTGAAGCCAGTATTATTGGCCGGAGGACTTTACTAATTTTCCACAGATTAATATTAATATAACTCAATAGAAAGGGAAAAGAAATACTATGACCAGCTAGCTATCTTGTTATTTATAGATCCACATTCACGTATAATGCATTATACATTGAGAGGAGATGGGTGTAAAGTTGTTGATACAGATGTGGATAATATTGCTAGTCATGTTAATGTTCATAGAAGGAGCATTTACACAGAATACTACTAATAGGTCTTTAGCACTGCCTGGATGTGAAGAAAGATGTGGCAGCCTGGTGGTTCCTTACCCGTTCGGAATCGGACCAAACTGTGCAGCTAACGCCTCAATGGATATATCATGCGACAGCTCTTTTAATCCGCCAAAAGCTTTCTTAAACAGCCTTTCCTACTCCAACTACGAGGAGAGTAAAGCACTGGAGGTGGTGAAAATATCAGTAGAAGCAGGAACCATTCACATCAACTATCCGATTACCAAAGACTGTACCATTAATACTACTTCTTCTAGCCCTATTCTTGATCTAGATCCGCCCTATACATTCTCAAACACTGAAAATCGATTCACTGCCATGGGCTGCGACTATCTTGCTTTATTATATTCATTCACCAAAACCAAATCGACTCCCAACGATTTCGTCCAAACTGGAGTTGGAGGGTGCGTACCAAGTTGCGATGCATCACTAAAAAAAGACAATAATTGTTTGGGGATTAATTGCTGCCAAATACAATTCCCGGCATCCCTGTGGTCTGTCAATCCATCATTGAGCTCAGACTGCACCGACGAGCCCAGGTACATTTAGCTATCCAAGTGCTCCCCCGTCCCTCCACTAGTATGCTCCATATTCAGTACAACTAAAATTTTAATATACTAGCCTAAAATCAGTGAAATGCATTTTTATATAATTTTTGAATTTAATTTCAAGTAAAAATTTGAAACTCTGAAATTTATTTATTAGAAATTTTTGATAATATGATTTGATAATTATTTTAAATATTCATGTGTAGATATTAGTGAAATTTTAGTTTTTTAAAAAATATCACTGATCCAAATATTTAGTTTTGTTAAAATTTACAGGCGTGTTTACAAAAAATAATTATGTTTTAACTAAAAGATAAATTTTAACTCACATCAATAGTAAAAATGAATTATCTTTATTTTGGTATACCGAACAAATCTAACTAATTACATTCAAATTTATTTTCGTTTAATTTTTTAAAACCCGGATCAATGATAAAAAGTTAATGTATCAATAATAAAAAATTTATGTGGGCTCGAAGAAGAGTACATATTATTTTATTTTAGCTGGTATAGTTATTTTCTTATTTTAATTTTCATTTATCATGAATCAATTATATAATTTTTTTAACCCGAATGAATAGTATATATTGATTTATTTTTGTCCGACGCAGTTATACTAACTAAGTAATCATCTCTATTTTCATTATATTAAAATGGTTTGGATATTATAAAAATTGAAAAAATCCCGTAAATTATATAAACCCAAAAATTTTACGGACATATATGCAATCAAACTTTCAATATTTCGGTTATTAGGGTCGGATCCCAATTATCCCACAATCCTAAGCATACATACCTAACAATGAATAGGTAACCTAACAATGAATAGGTAGACTTTAATTTTTTTTTAACACGGATCAATAATATAATAATTACCATTAATTTAAATTTAATTTTAATTTTAACGGAGATCAATAATATACATTATTTTGTTTTAGCCTTAGGTCCGTTATATCAACCATCTAATTAGATTTAGTTTATTTTTTATTTTATTTTAGCTATACTTAAATATTATTTTTATTTTAAGACGAATAGATAATATATTTTTGTTTACTCAGATGATATTATATCGACCAACGCATTATGTTGTAGTTTGGTTTGATAAAATATTTTTTAGCTAGATCGGTAGTATTTATTATATTGTTTTAGCCTGAGAGAGCAAATCTTGGTTTTAGTCTGAATCCGTTATGTCAACCAAATCCAGTTAATTATATTTAGTTTTTTGTTTAATTTCATTTTAGTCTGAAATGAATATTATTATGTTTTAGACCGAATTGATAATATATAGTTTTATTTTAGTCTAATGACATTATATTTGTCAAACAAATTTACTTTCAATTTATTTTGTTTTAACTCGTTTATTTTTTTGTTTTAGCCTGATAACATTATATCGACCAAAAGAATTTGCTTTCAAATTTTTATCAGTCTTTATTATTTTATTTTAAACCGGGGATGCAAATCCAACTAATAGTACGTAATTTATTTTTATTTTTTATTTAGGATTGGATCAATAGTATAATTTTATTTAATATTATATATTATTTTGTTTAAATCAAAACCATTAGACATATTATAATTTTATTTGTATTTATATAATTATATTATGAATAGTAATCTATTTATGAGAGTATTTTATTTTAAATATTACTATATTTACGGTGACCGGACCGACTACCGACCAAATTTTCATTGATTCGTCTTTAGTATAATTATATAGATTATTAATTGGAAGTATTTTAACATTATTTTCATTATATTTAACATCCATTGTAAATTATGGATATACAATATTATATTAGGAGTGGTCCCACATCGTTTGTGGCGGGGACATATTACTAGCATATAAGCAGTCAGTTAACTCCATTGATATGAGGTCTTTTGGGAGGTGCCCAAAAATAAATTCGTACGGGCTCGGCCCAGAGCGAATAATATCATACTAATGTGCGTTAGACCTGCTCAGCAAGCCCAACAAGCGGTGTCAGAGTTTTAGGTTATAATGGTCCAAAAACAATCTCAGACGGGCTCCCAGAATGAATTTAGGAGGAGGCAGATGGGCTATCCAGTATAGGTTAAAGGAAAAGGCAGGTGACCCTTCCAGTTTGGGCCTAGGGGGAGTTAGAAAGTCAGAAGTATTCCAGTATGGGTCAAGATGGGGCCATATCACACTATTCGGCACATGTCGAGCCCGATGTGTGACGGGGGAGATTGTTAGGAGTTGTCCCACATCATTTGTGGGAGGGACATATTGCTAGCATATAAACAACCATTTAACTCCATTGGTATGAGATCTTTTCGGAGGTGCCCAAAACCAAATCTGTGCGGCTTACCCCAAAGCGGAAAATATCATACTAATGTGAAGTTAATGTGAAGTTGTGTCTGCTTAGAAAGCCCAACATATTAACCAATATACTATTTAAAAAATTTTAATATAAAAAATGAATTTAAAGTGCTTCTTTTGTACAAGTCATGTTAGGTGGCATGCCAACTTATAATGGATGGCCAGTCGTTTATAAGAATTATGATATGCTTCACTTATTATTGGTGACTAATATATATATATATATATATCTCTGTTATAGAAATCGGCCGATTTTTCAAAAATCGTCGATAAATCGCTCAAAAATCGGTCAAAAATATTGATCCGATTTGACCGATTTCCGATAAATCGCCGATAAATCTTCCGATTTTTTAAAAATCGTCCGATAAATCGTAAATCAGTACCTCAACTGAATAATTCCGATTTCCGAAATCTGTAACACTGATATATATATATATATATCTAAATTAGTCACCAACAATAATATATATATAGACATGCACAATTAATACCGATCATGTCTAGTCGATTATATATATATATATTGAGTAGGCATAATCGGTGATAATTGTGTATGTCAATATTGACAAATCTCTATTCAGTTATAACTCAGAATAATTTATCTTTTGGCAGCTTATTGTGTGTTTATTGTATGTTAAAAATGGGGTCATCAAGTAACCTAGTCATGTGAGTTTTCCTCGTGGGAGTTCAAATTCTTTTCTTGACGAGTTAAAATCAAACTTTTCCTGATGAGTTAAAATCAAACTTGATACTTTATTTGTCAATTAATCAAAAAATATTATTCATGAAAAGTTTCTCCATGTCAAATCTGATCAAGTTGGAATTGGCCATGAACATTTTCAACAATCTTCTGACGTGTTTAAAAAGATAATATAGGGTTGCCTTCTAATGAGACCGTGAGATTGGTGATTACTGTAGTTGAAAATGATGATTTTTTGAAAAGTTAAAATTCCGAGATCAGTAAATTGATAATTTCATGCTAATCAAAAATTTTAAATTTTGTAAAATCATCAATTTTACAATAAAAATCACCGATTCTCTAAGTTTTAATTTTAAAAAATCTTAAGCTTGAGTAAAAATATATATATATATATATATATATTAGTTATACTATCCTTTATTTTATTGATCATTTGGTCAAGTCCAATGATTCTCTTGTTCTTTATTTATATATATATATTAATATTTCAACCGTAGTATAATAAAATTTAGAAAGCCTAAAAATGAGCTCTTACAATTACTTATGGCATGTTTGAAGGATTACTTCTTACAATTCTATACTTCTATACTAAAAGTGAAATAATGAAAATTTGGTTGTTCGTCGATTGATTATCGTAATTATAATATAATATCATTATGCTAAAATAAAATATTATATATCATTCATTCGATTTAAAATAAATAACATTCACCCAGAACTAAAATAAAATTAAAAATAAACTAATGTAATTATTAGCTGAATCCGGTAGATACAATGAGTCTTGGGCTAAATTTTTTTTAATATTAATATATGCTAAAATAGAAGTTGGAGCTTCATTCCCAGTAGCAGCAACTATATAGGAATTGCCTTTTCAGCTTCAGCTACTTCTCCCATTTGATCCTCGTAGCTTCCCTAGCGGCATCCTCACCATGCCTGGACCAGTACAAATTAGGAGAGACATCAATGGTCGACTTCATGAAGTCCTTCACTCCGTTGGCCCATCCATTCTTGTACTTTGCCTTCTTGGCTTTCAAAAGCACGGCTTTGTTGTTGTCCACCACCGATTGAAGCTTGGAAATCTTCAGCTCAAGCTCGTGCCCATTTTTGGCATGGTCAGCAGTTTCCTCCCATTTCTCCTTCTCAAAGGAAGCAATGGCCTTGGTCATCTGTTCAGACTCCTTTAACAATCTGTCTTCAGAAGCCCTAATCTTATGCAGCGTCTCAGTAGCTCCTTTCCTATCGTCATCCCGGGACTTTAAGATGGACTTCAACTGTTGCACCTCTTCAGATAGCTTCTGATCCACACGAACAACTTTAGTGATCCTCTCCCCGTTCTTAAAATGAAAAAATAGACTTTGTGCGTTGGCTATTGTGAAAAGAGGTGCAACTTCCACATATTTAATCTTGTCCCATTTGGCAATCGTCTCATCAGGAATATGGTATTTGAGGATCTCAGTGAGTACATGGAGCTTCCCGGTGCTCTCAAAAACTGTACCACTCCTCTACCTTTTTCTGGACTTGGAAACCGAAGCTCTTACTTAATCAAGTGCGGCCTTGGAAAGCTTCATTTTTGAGGAAGTCCTAATTTTTTCCATGGTTGAGGAGGAGTGGGGAATCATGGAGATGAGGGAGACCTCAATAGGACCAACATCTTCTTCATCCGAGCAAATATCTTCATACTTGATTGTTTGTTTGATGCCAGTATGAACTCCAGAGGCCATTTCTGTAGAAACAAATCATAAGGAGGTGTCAAGAGATAGAATAGGTATTGTTATAACAATTTAAGATGATTATAATGAAGCAATAAAGAAAACATAAAGGCGCTCGCATAAACCTAAGATCTGTGAGGTCCCAGCTTCATCAGCAGGACCTCCATTGGAAATAAAACCATAGTCTGTCAAGTTTTCTTCGGTCAACAAACCCGAACCATCCCATAGGCTGTATGATAGGGTAATTGCCTTTTAGGCACGCTTTAACAAAATACCTGTAAAGGGTCATGACGGGGTATCTACATACACAAGTACGAGGATAACGAGTTAACAAAGAAAGAAAGATGAACCTGTTAGATGTCTTTAGATGGAAAGTAGGTTTTACAAAACTTCTTGGGATGTAAATTGAAATATTTATTATATGACAGACAACCGTAGCAATACAAAAAGTGTTGCTATCACCCATACATTCCTTTTTTATATCCACCAATGCACTTACCCTTGTGCACACCCCATCCATCTAGGTAAAAGCTATCTGAACCTTTTACCGATAGTTTGAGTTGGTAGAAGTAGTAGCCTAGCTCGTACACAGATAATATGGCCTCAAACCACATTGCCATTCTATAGGAGTTGGGAGTAAGTTATAAGAGAGACATATTGAATCTGGCTAGAACTTCTACCAGAAAGAAGTGCAGGGGCATGGTTAGACCTACCCTAAAGTGGTGAGCTGATAAAACAACATCGGGGATAGCTTGCTGATGACCAAAGTTGTTGAATCTATGACAACGTTCACTCTTTGAAGAAACGACCAATTGACATCCAGGGTAACAGTAAGCTAAGAGATTGGCCAGTTTTACTCCATTCATGGAGGTATTCATACTTTCACACAGCAGGACGGTGTTTTTGGAAGCAATGGAGTTGGTGTTGGTTTCTGTGGCATCATTATTAAGGTTCTCAGGGCCAGGTTCTATAGCTAAACATGGATTAGGTACAAGGATGTGAAAGGAAGGTTGGCTACTTTCATTTTTCTCGGAGGTGGTCCAGTTTTTGTGGTCAAGGTCTGTGTCTTTAAGATGGGATGATGAGGAGGAATGTCTAGTTATAATCAAAGTACGCTCATGGTTAAATACTTTAACTTTAGACCTGATCCTGAAGCTGACAGTTTGAGGAAGTACAGAGGGTGTCGAGATTTTGTCAACAGGTTCACTGGGGAGACCTCATTCATGGAAGACTGGTGGGAGCTAGCTGCAGCCGATCCGCTTGACATCTGCAAAAGTGCAAAGCAGAGTAAGCAAACCGTGAGCTGATGCCCTTTAAGAACAAAGGGAGATGAAAGGATCAAGGTGTTATTATGGGATATACCTAAATCTCAATCTAATTACTACTTGGCAGCATATAAATTCGTAACATGTCTTTGGATTCTACCAGCCTATAGAGATGGTGATGGATCTGGGCGTATAAGCAATTGATCAAACAGTTGGGGGAGTTGCAGATAGACCGCAAGGGTCAATATTATTGAGGTTACTCAGAGTGGGGACAAGACCATGTTCAGGTCCATATACTCATCAAAAGCTACATTAGTCTAACGAGGCTATGAGGTTTAAGTGAATGAATACCACACCAACATACCCAGAACTAAAGGTGAACGATTTAGGCATTGCAAACAAAAAACAATAACGGAATCGTGACTAAGCCTAAAGCATGCATCAACATAAAAATTAAAACAATCAATGCGTATAGACTCATGTGCGCAAATAGGGCATATGAAGATGGTTGTGTGTATGCGGGGAGGTAAACAGACACATGGCAATGATGGTACGAGAAACTGTCAAATGACATGTTCAGTTATGCGGATAAAAAAACAAAAAAAAATATGGCATCATAACAAATTAAGCATAAAGGTGCAAATTGAAGTTATGTAACACATGGATTCATGAAGGCAGGTGTATATACCTCAAGATCTAGCAGCGTGCATTCACTATAAAAATCCAAGGAGCATATAAAGGGAGCATGCAAAAAGGGTTTGGATAGCTATAAAGGAATGGGAAGATCTTTACCTTGATCGAGTAGTTGGGGTGAAAGGTGAACGGAGAAGTTTGTTTCACCGTGAACTTCACCACCTTTAGGATCATGGAAGGATGCGTGGATGGAAGAGTGTTTAAGGTGTATAAGTAATTGGAGAGCATTAAAAGAGAAAAGTGGGGTAGACTTGGTGTTTATATAGGCGCGGAGAATCGAGAGGTTGTTGTACACGCGACATCTTCTCATTTGCTGAAACATGGAGACATTGAAAAATGTTGTGGCTATTCGTGTTCTTTGAGGATCCGAAAATGGATAATCTTGAGCTAAGTTGCATTATTTTTAATTAAGGAGGCTTATTCACTACTGGCTTTAAAAAAATCTGTTTGGATAAATAATTCATCTTATTATTAATTAAGAGGTTTAATTCGGTAAGGTGTAAAGAAGGTTCAGCTATTAAAAAAGGAACATGCCAGAAATGGCTCGTGTGGTTGAACCTAAATTGTGGGGAGTTACACCATCTCCGGAATATTCAAGGAGTGTACCGAGATTTGCGCTGGAGTCAGAAACTCCAAGGGGGGAGGTTTGTTTTTACGAAGGTTAGAAGTTTTAAAGGAAGACGAATGAACATGTATCTAGGTTCATTTTTGGAGCCGGAGCTCTAAGAAATAGGTTAAGTAGCATAGAGAGAATTGGTCAGGTCCTTGGTTGAATATGAAGCCTTTTAAAGGAAAATATGAGGATGTAATCTTGGAACATGAATTCTAGGAAGGTAGATAACTGGAACATGAGGGTTATTATTAGGTTCATGGCTAAACCTAAGGATGTTGACATAAAGGTCTTAAGGTACATTCGAGAAGCAAGAACTTTAAGAAATTAAACAGATAGTATTATTGGTTAAAAGGTTATTCTGGTTCCTCTTGTATTCAATACTACAAGGAACCGGGGTAGTTATTGTGACCAAAATCTTACATGAGCTAAAATTAAGGCTCATGAAAAGATTGGGATTAATTGGCACGGAATATGGTGGATTTTATTATGGATTTGGCCCAAATGTTCATGGCTTTGGAGGTACCTGCACTAAGGTGCATGGCTCTTGGTAAAACAGTAGCTAACCAGGAGGTTCAGCGGGCTGTTGGCAGGTCTTTATGACCATGGAAGGTGCTCGAATGCATCAGTAATAAGTCCATAATGGACTGGTGAGGTGATGGAAGCACCTATATGGCTGGAAAGGATAGTGATGTGCTTATGCAGGAGCATCAACGTACCTCTGGTAGCAGAGTTGTGTGTTCAATTAGGACTGTATCTCTTAGAATGAAGGTGAACAGTTCCTATCTTAATGAAATGGATTTCTAGTGGGATTCTATCACCGTAAGGCGTGATGAAGATTAATAAATAAAGGATAAATACATGATTTCATGATAAACATGTCTCAATTTTGGATTAAAATAGGTTTCTACATGTCCAACTGCACTTGGACACTAGAATCTCACTTGGAAAGAGGTAGGAACTGGTTTGACTTATCATAAACGTGGATTATTGGCCAAAGAATTGAGTCAACCCTATAGAACTAAATTGAACTTATCCCTCTATATAGAGTGTGTAGGCAATTGACAAAGGGGTCCGAATATTTACTTTCTACACATATTGGCATGTGTAACTATTGTGATTATTTTTCAAGTACATTTGGCCGGAATTGAAAAGGCATTTCTCGACCATTTTACTTGGATCTTTGTTGACTCAGTTCATTAATCATACACCATTTCAGCTTTATATTTGCAGTTGAACCTCTATTCAGCAGCTGCAACAGCCACATTATTACTTGAAAACTAAGGTTATTCAAGCAAGATTATTCCGGGATGTTATAATAAATTTTTTCTGATAACATAACAAATTTCTTAAATTTCAGCTGAAGATGCAAGTTATAATGACAAATAGAGAGACCAACTTACTAATTTTGTACATTAACGAATTCCTGAAACTACAACTTTACAAATTTCGATCACTACCAATTCCAAAATGCTCATCTCGTTTATTGGGTTGTCTTATTAATTAGTACAGGTATGCATTCATTGTTGAACTGAGCTGGTTTAAAAAGCTGAAAGATATTTACAATGTGCAAACTATGGAAACAGTTCCTGCGGTGCTGGATTGGACAACGGGAAGCGACTGTCGATTCTCCACTAATCACACCTTGTGTGGAGTGAATGCTTTATGTACAAACCTAAGCTTGTGTTCTTGTACAGAGGGATACGAAGGAAATCCTTACTTGCCAGATGGATGTCAAGGTGAGTGTATGTTACTTCATCAACTTACACCTGATGTTACAAAAAAATTCATAAATAAAACATTGGAATAATCCTGAAAATAATTATGACCATAATAACATTTTCAGTTACTAGTTGATTTTTCTTCTGCGAGGATGTAATTCACACTAATAACTTGCAGATGTGCGTCTGATATGATTTTTGAATGTCAGATATCAATGAATGCACATTCAAACCAGGAAGCTCTCTCAAAAGAAACAGATGCCAACATAACTGTAACAATACACCAGGAAACTACACTTGCTCATGCAAAGATGGGTGGCTCCTTGCTGACAATTATAAGTGCGTGAAGTTAGAGGTTGTTGATCACAGGATCAAGAAAGTTGCAATCGTAGCAATAATAGGTACTTACGCTCTGATAATTTTCCAGAATTTTTCATGACTTAATGTGGCAGAAAGGCTGTGTAAAATTACAGGTTATGTCACTTTACCAGTACAAGATTATAGATTTGTCAAGTTCACATTGAATATAACGAGTAGAAAGATAATTTCTGCACAACGAAGAGTATAATGTATTTATGTCCATTTTAGTTTAAAGTATGGGTCATGTTCCCAGCCAACGTTGGATGGGATACACCTTCCGCGCATTATGGGAGCTGTAAGGGCATTTTCATAATTTCACTGCCCGCTGCAATGTTTAATGAATCAATGATAAACATTGCAGGAGTCTTTGATCTGGTCTGTTAACTTTTAATGTAGTTTCCACATAAGATTGTACATAATAGAAAAATTAAACAGGGCAGATCATAGTACTTAACCTCAACAATAAAATAATAGTTAATGTGGCGAGGACTGAGGATAAAGGTTTCAATTTTTTACTTCTGCATACGAAGATCTTGTCGTTCAAATGTTTTCTTATTGGAATTGCATATAATCATGTAATGGTTCTAGACAAATTGATGTACTAACACATAGAAGTTATCTGCTAAATTCTTCATTATATTCAACATCTCTGTACTCTTTTAGATATGATCTGACCTCTTTCATCTTGATCGAGACTGTAGCCACTTGTGCTGCTCTAGGGGTGCTGTTGGCTGCTACATGGTGGTTGTACAAAGAAATAAGACGAAGAATTAAATGTAAACTGGAGGAGAAGTTCTTTAAAAGGAATGGGGGTTTGCTATTACGTCAACAAGTATCTTCTAGCCAAGGCATGGTGGAGACGACCAAATTGTTTACTACAAAGGAATTGGAGAAGGCCACTGACCGCTATAATGTAGATCGAATCGTGGGACAAGGAGGACAAGGTACTGTCTATAAAGGAATGTTGACCAATGGAAGAATAGTAGCAGTAAAAAAATCCACGATAGATGATGAAAGCAAACTCGAACATTTTATTAATGAGGTTGTAATTTTGTCACAAATAAACCACAGAAATGTAGTAAAGCTACATGGATGCTGCTTGCAAACAGAGGTCCCTTTACTGGTTTATGAGTTCATTCCTAATGGAACACTTATGCAATATATCCATGAGGATAATGAATACTTTCCGCTTACATGGGATGTCCGCTTACGTGTGGCCACAGAAGTTGCAGGAGCACTGTACTATTTACACTCTGTTGCATCGACTCCAATATATCATCGAGATATTAAGTCAACAAATATACTTCTAGATGAAAAGTACATAGCAAAAGTGGCCGACTTTGGAACTTCAAAATCATTTTCTATTGATCAAACTCACATGACTACAAGAGTACAAGGTACATTCGGATACTTGGATCCCGAATACTTTCAGTCAAGCCAATTTACTGATAAAAGTGATGTTTATAGCTTTGGGGTGGTTCTTGTTGAGCTTTTGACAGGACATAAACCAATCTTGGCTGCAAGACTTGATGATGAAGCACGAGGTTTAGCAACACTTTTTTTATCGGCAATGGAAGAAAATGGTTTATTAGATATTATTGATTCACGGATCATTAACGAGGGAAAAAGGGAAGAGATGATAGCATTTGCTAACATTGCATATAGATGCTTGAACTTGAACGGGAGGAGAAGGCCAACAATGAAACAAGTTGTAGTGGAGCTAGAGAGTATTAGAAATACACATGAATCACCTACTGTTCAACAAAACTTTGAAGAGGTCGAATATGGAAGACATGAACTGAATGCCACATGGGAGTCGGACTTTACTTCATCTTCTATAAGTTCCACCGGATATCACAGTCTCAGTGTTGACATACAGCCGCTTGTGACAAACCAATGATCTCAAGACGTTTAAAGGAAAATGTGTGAAGCCCTGTCTTTGAATTTTTGAATATTTTAGATCTTTTGTTGATGTATGAATTGGTTGTGAAGTCTAGGACAGACTGATGTATAAAGTGTTTGCATTGCGCATAGATGCCTGAACTAAAGTAATTAAGTAATTCACATCCCGTAGATCATAACTTTAGCCACAACCACCTAAACACGATATATGCAGCAGACTAGAAAGAAATAAGTACAAGTACGAAAAATAATCTTATTGTTATATACTATAGATACTAAAGCAGCATCAAATATCCACTACAAGCACATTTTAAAGTAAAATCTGGCCTAACAAGTATTACACATTGAGGTACATAGGCTCAGCCATTGTAATCAACACAGTAAGCACAACAATATTCTGTAGTCAATAAGAGTCATAAGTTGAGGCCAGTGTAGCTAGTTCAAATACTCATATTACCAAAACCACCACAGAAATTGCGCAGAAAATATACTTCCATGATCTGAGGAAATTGATTAAATAAATGAAGGCCAGGATAAACATGACTTAATTCAAACAGTCAACTGTCAACTTATGGTAAGAAATTAGACATTAGATTATCATCCAACGCCCACAAGTTAATCTTGTATTCATTATGATTATAGAGAGTAATAGGACCACTAGGATTATATCCAATCTGCTTAGAGATAATAACAGCAATAGAATCATTGAAGCTGGTGATTGTAGCACGAGCATCATATACATTGTAATTGTTGATCTTAGCCTCAAAAGTTCGAACAGGGTAGTTAATAGCAGGAGATTTAAGCACCTCATTGTTTAAATCAAAAGTGATGGTACAGAAATTCATGTTCTCCAACCAACCATAGTTCCTAGCAGAACCAACAATTTTGTTTGAACATTGCCTTACTGTTTAGTTAAGACGAGTAATAAGTTGACGCGTACTCAGGTTGATGAGTGCAGTTGAATCCCCAACTACTCCATCTCTTCCGTCAAAACTACGAGTGTGGACAATGTGAACCTCTTCTTGTTTCTCTGTGATTTCCAGGTGAGATTTAGCGAAATGAGGGCTCGAAATCAGGGCCAGCCAAGTTTTCGAAACAGATTTGAAACCAACTAAAGTCTTTGCATCAAGGCGTAGGAGTATGTTAGTTACCATTTCCTCAGGAACATCACCAGTAAATCTGATCATCTTTTCATCTCTTGAACTCATTTTGTTTTTTTTGCTATTTTTAGTTCAGGCTGCTCAACTCCCCTGGTTTCCTTTTATTACATGATAAACCGGGTTATATGTAATAAAATGAAACCCTACACTCCTGAGTCCAGGGTGGGCTGTAAAATCAAGCCCAAATGCTTAACAGAGCACTATGCTGGATCTCGAGCTCGAGTTCAATCGATTCATATACTTGAATAAAATTTAAAAAATTTGATTTCGGTCTTAAATTACCTGCACCCTGCATATAATTTGAGCTATTTACATCTTATTTCAGGAATTAAAACATTAACTTATTTTTTTTGCTCATATATAAATTAAGTTACTTATATCTTTAATTTCAGTTTATTAGTTTCAACTTGAATATTTTTTGTCACAAAGAAAGCATTTTTATTGAACTTTCAAATCAGACACAATTACATGTAAAAATTCAGGGTGTACATCTCCCCTTTTCCACGTACAATCAGCTATAAAACTAGAATGTCTCGCCAAATAGTGAGCCACCTGGATCGCGGATCGTTTCACAAAATGTAGGACTATATTTCTGTCCTTTAACTAGCTCAAGAGCATCTTACATTCTTCCAGAATGCGACCGAGGTATGATAGAGTAGCACTAGAGCACCGAATTCCTTGTACGACAGCTAGGCAATCCATTTCCACTTCTGCTCCATGCCACCCTTTATCTTTTACCCAGATGAGGGCTTCTCTCACTCCCATGGCTTCTGCCAGAACTGGATCAATGGTACCCTGTTTGCAGCTGGATTTTGCTTCCACCAAAGCTCCTTCATGGTCTCGAGCAACCAGAGAATAACTATATCTGTTAGGATCCTAGAAAATTGCAGCGTCAGTATTGACTTTCAGTCTACCAATTTCTGGGCATTTCCAGTGCTCCTTACCATCCGCTTGAGTCATAAACCCAAGAAAGTTGTCGAATGATTTGTCCTGAGCACTCCACCATTGACTGAGAGTAAGCTTTGCTGAGACTACAACTCTATCGAATTCTTCTCCTTTCTGATTCCACACTATTCCATTTCTGTTCTTCCAGATTTCCCCGCATATCATACATGCTATCTGGACGTCTTTTCTTGAGCATATTTCCATTACCAGACTGAACCATGAAAAGAGGTTTGTACATTCTCGATCATCCACCTTTATTCCAGCATAGTTCCAGCACATGCGCTTTAACGACCAAACCTATTTCCATAAACCTGTGTCAGTCTGGGTGATATTCCATTCGTTGGTTAACTGAAGAGTAGCATATGCGCTTTTTGCAGAGTAATTTCAAAATTTTTCCTGATTCCAGAACCATGAGTCGTTTTCGTTTGGCCTCAATGGTATTGTTAAGATTAAATTTGCGTCTCTCTCCTCGAAGATGTCATTGATCAAATCTGTATCCCATTCCAGACTTCCATTAACTATTAGAGATGAAACTATCTTTCCTGTAAGTGCTTCACTTCGAGTGTGTACACATGGGTCGTCAGTATCAGGTAACCACGGATCATTGCTAATACTTACTGACATTCCTGATCCAACTCTGCGAATTGCACCTTTCTTTAACAGTATCTGGGCTTCCATAATGCTTCGCCAAACATAACTTGGGTTCTTGCCAATGGTTGCTGTTAAGAACGAGTTATTAGGATAATAACGAGCTTTGTAAATCTTACTTACCAGACTTGTTTCATTAGCGATCAGCCTCCATCCTTGTTTCCCAACCAATTCTATATTGAAGTCTCTAAGTTTTGGATATTAATATTACTTTTATGTTTCTATTGTGATATTTATTTGGAGTGAATAAATAGAAAGATAATGAAATGCAGTATAACTTAAGCTTAGGATAAATATCTGTAGTTTCATTCCTACTCCATTCCAAGAAAATTAATTATTTAAATTTATAAGAAAAGAATGTACCTTGTCCATCCAACTCATATTTAAGAATCTTGTTTTTGAATCAATCTTGAAAGTAGAATTTAATGTTATAACTTAAAGAATACTAGAAAGTTTACAACAAAACATCCAAAAGAAGGCCAGATCTTCATCCTGCTAAATTAAATCCGGCCAGATCTTCATCCTGCTGAATTAAATTTACGGAGACACATCGTATTTTGAAGATAATGGTTCTCGAAGAGGTGTTATGCACAACCTAATGTCACAGTCTGCAAGAATTTTAAAATCTTGATTCTGCAAAAGTTTCTGTTTCCTCCAGTTGAAGAAAATTATTGTGACTATGATAGTGGAATGATTGAACCTGAGTACTGCCCTCCCCCAGAGATCATGGTTAGCTTAAGGACATGCAACTGAAAGCGAAGAAATGTGTACCATATGATGAATGAGTTTGAAAAGGTACTCACTGAAGTCGAAGTAGAGAAGCTACTTTTCCTGCTGCTACAAGTATACAGGATGGTAATTCTGAAATCTTGTACGAAAAGAGGTGAAGAATGTCAAAGCGTGGAGGAGCTCAGGTCAGCGTGTGCTAGGTGTTTTTCTCTGAATTTTTTGTGTCTCTCTTGCAGATCTTCCCAACAGCACTAAGGTGAGCTCAATTCTTTCATTAAAAAAGTGGGAGGTCAATCCAAAATAAAAATGCTAATAAAAAATGAAAATAGTATAATCCTAAATATAATTTTTTAAAAGTGGTCTCCTTTATTTAATCATCATAATAGGATATTGTTTAGGCGTATTAAACTTTTGACCCTTAAAATAAATGTCTTTGTAGTCATGAACTCCTGAATTCTGCGAGCATATACTTTGACCCCAAGATATATATTTTTATACCCTTTAGCCATTTTTACTGTGACAGTAAAAAATCGGAGGGGCAAAAAAGAGATTTGACCCTCGAGTTATACCGTTATAAGGGTTAAAAGGTATATTTCGCGTATCTTGAGGGTGAAAAGGTACACCATAATATATTTCAAGGGCTAAGAGTTATTTATGTGGCATAGGGATGATTTTGTACCGCATTCAAACAAGAAATTTCCAGATACACAGAGATCATTGTATAATTTGAGCATGAACCTTGAGGGAGTGTTTAATTCCTGCTTCATAAGTCAATTAATAACAAGCAAGCAAGGGGCACAAGTTAGCCTAACAAGCCTTCACTGTTCAGAATGATTATCCATGTCCAAGGCAATGCCCAGAGTTAAAATTATCCTATATATGTACACTCCGGACACACACATTTAAACTTAAAAGAGCCCATTGAACAAAAGCATTCAAGTTTAGCAATGTTTAAACTTCCTATACATTCTCTATATGCCCATGAACATCTCCTATTACCTCCCACACTAACAATCTACACCCAATATTCAACAGAACTGTAAAACAATATTTACCAACAAGAAAACACAGCATAACATAAAATTTTGATACAAGATCGACGTAATAGTTTTCTTCAACAAACTATATTATCCTTGACAAAGAAACTGGACCAGTAAACTAAATTATCATCTGAGGGAAGAATGAGTCGATCAAAGCTTCTTATATATATATTTAAGCATGTATGTTGTTAAATATATGATCTTATTGGGGTTTTCCTCTAATATCTTAAGGTTTTAAATGAGCTGCTTACTCAACATGATATCAGAGCTTAGGGTATCAGAGCTTACGCTAGCGGGAGAACTAAGGTTCGATTTTCAGCCACCAATTTAAAGTGGACACTGAAGGCAAATAATGCCCCAAAGATGGGCGCCGGTGTTCCACTCTTCGACCCATAAACGGGCTTTCGAGTGAGGGGGAGTGTTAAATATATGATCCTATTGGGACCTTCCTCTAATACCTTAAGATTTAAGATGAGCTGGTTACTCAACATATGTTAGTGGCACAGCATACCTTTAATGGTGTTCATTTTTCATTGCCCTCAAAATTGTGTCATTATCGTCTATCATCTGACAAGTTTTCATCATCATCAAGTTCATCTAACTCATTCAATACAGACTGATTGATCTTCTTACGAGATTGTCTCCTATGTTTCTTGGGCTTCAACCTCGGTTCTGCTTGTTTGACACCCAAATCTCCTGTCTTATACCTGCCAACATAAATGAAATCACGAAACTCAGTCAGAACATCAGAGAAAGAATGGGCTCTATGACGAAGTTTTTTTTATTTGCATGTTCGTGCAAAAGAATAACGTATGTGCAAAAGACTACCAATCCCAATAGTCATAGAAGCCATAAATGTGTGTGTTGTGTCTGCGTGTATGCAACATACTATCAATCTAGACATAACCCCCGCTTCCCGCTTGTAACTAGTTGTTTGTACAAGCACGATAACTCAAATTTTGTAACTTTTTGCACTGGTTTTTATCAATTCTTTTATTTGTCAAAGATGTACCTTTTCAAAGGGTACGCTCGCAGAGTTCGGGGATGTATGGACAAAAGCATATAATCTAAGGACCAAAAGGTTAATAAGCCTATTGTTTGTCAGGGTATTATAAACTTCATAGGGAATAAACCAAGAGCAGCAGCCAGGACTTATTGCTGACAGACTTTATCCTCTATGACTGCCCCTAACTGAACATGAAGCAACTACACGGCATGCAAAATCTTTCACATAAGAAACTATGCTAGATATATATATGGTTACCAAATTAACCTATAATTTTCAAGACCAAATAGAAAAAATCCATTCAAAATTCAAACCACTTGTACATAGAAGAACATTACGATTCTCAGTTACCGTACCTATATACATAGAACTAGATGCAACCTACAATTCAAAACCAGGAGAAATCATAACTTTAGCCAGAACCACCAAAACACAATAGGGAGGAGACCAGCAAGCAACATGTATGAATATGAAAAACAATCTCGTCAACAAATATCTACTATATGTTCTCCCAAAGCCTCAACAAGTATCCACTACAAACACAATATCAAATATAATGAGAGACAACTGCACAGACATTGTAATTAACACAGAAAGCAAGACAAAATCCTATTGTTGACAAGAGTTAAAAGTTGAGGATAACATGTAGCAAGTTCAAATACTCATTACCAAAAATACCGAGACAAATATTGCACCTACAAGCTCCAATTGATGTTTCTATACATAATCCTCTACAAAACAATGTCTATGCCCACGAGGTATACTTTCATGCTTTTGAAATCTAGGGAAGTCGATTGATTAAATGCAGAAAAAGATAAACATGACTAAATTCAAATAATCAATCAACCGTGAACTTGTGTTAAGAAATAAAAGATTTGATAATCCCACATGATCTAAAAAAGTATGATAGTTGAAGGGAGTTTATTAGAAGTGGTGTCCTCCTTTCTTTAATCATCATAACAGGGTATCAGGGTATTGTTTCAAGCTTCTTTGCGTGTTTTCACTCTGGTCCTATTTTTATTACTTGGGAGATCGGAGATTCCTACCACTAGATGTACGAGAAGCCATTAGGCCTAGAATCTCTTGTTAACTGGGCTTTTCTAGTCTGGTTAGCCATTAGCATGGTATAATAAACTTCAGACAGAGAATTAACCAAGTGCAGCTAGACCTTGTTCTTTGTGTGATATGAATCAAGAATCTACACTTCATCTCTTCTATGACTGTTCTTATTCCCCTATTGAAAATCTAACCAACTATACCAAGTATTGCATAACAGGACACAATAAAACAAACAAGAATTACAACTGTTCTTATTCCCCCAGGCCATGTTTGTTTAATGGTATTAAACAGGGGATGAGATTATAATCCTTTAAATTTTTCAATCCCATGTTTATTTTGTAAAAAATTAGTGAAGAGTTATCCAAGGATTATAATCCTTTAAATTATCATATCCCATGTTTGTTTTGTTTGAGAAGAGGATAGGACTATAATCCCATCTAATGCTTGGTGGGAGGAGGTATTGTTTTATCCCCTCCTACAAGTCATTTTTTAAAAGATTATAATCCCCCTCATTGTTATCCCATATTAAACAAACGTAGGATTGGAAAATTTAAAGGACTATATTACAATCCCAAGTACTATCCCACAAAACAAACATAGGATAAAGTTTTAAAGGATTATATTCCAATCCTACATTTAATCCTTCCAAACAAACTTAGGATAGAATTATTTAATCCATAGGACTAATTTTGATGAGATTAGTTATCCCCGGATTATTATCCCGGGATTAAAATCCCACGAAACAAACATGGCCCCACTGTATATCTAACCAACTACACCAAGTATTGCATTACAGGACAATAAAACAAACAAGAATTACAACTTCAACTGCATAGCATGCAAAATATTTCACACAAGAAACTATGCAATTATATATATGGTTACTAAATCATCCTATGATTCCCAAGTCCAAATAGAAATTTCTATTTGAAATTCAAACCACTTGTACATAGAAGAAAATTAATGATTCCCAGTTAACGTACCTATATACCTCGAACAGATGCCCCCTACAATTGAAAATCTAACAAGAAAAGTTTGTATTACAAGATCTAAAGCTATATCCTGTAACTCATAATTTTAGCCAGAACCATTAAAATGTAACATGCAGCATACCTTCAAGAAATAGGTACGAATATAAAACAATCTCATTGATTACTGATACGAAGTAGCATAAACCAGTAGCTTTCCGACAGTGACATGTTCTCCTAAAGCCTCAACAAATATTCACTACAAACACGTTAACAAATAAAATCTACCCCAACGAGCATTATACATTAAGAGACATATGCTAAGACATTGTTACAAACATAGTAAGCGGTAAGCACAACACTATCCTGTAGTTCAGAAGAGTCACAAGTTGAGGGTGACGTATATCATGTTCAAATACTAATAACTAAAAATACCGAGACAGAAAATGCACAACTATATACTAGCTCCATTTGATGTTTCTATACGTGACCCTTAACAAAACAATTTTTGTGCCCAGCTAGGAAGTAAGGGTAAGGGTGCGGGTGCGGGGATACGGCAAATATTAAAATATTAAAAATATATAAATCAAATCAAACATATCCAGCGCTTTCGCAGGGCTTGGAAAAAGGTAAGATGTATGCGGTCTTCCCTCATTAATAAAAATGAAGCCCAACTTAATATATAAAAAGTGTAAAAAATTTAACTCAAAAATAAAATTTGATGACATAATTTAAAAAATTTAGGTCGAGATAATCATGAGGTTATGACATTATTAACATAAGACTTACCTAATTTCAAATGTATTTAACATTTTTTAAATACCTGGACATACATAACTATATATTCGGGGAAAAAGATAACTGCTTTAAAGATTGAAAAATGAACTTGCACATCTACTAAAACAATTTCATTTTTCAAAATGGTCTCAACAAGTATTAAGCAAATCAACATCCGTAAATGACAAAACTATGGATAATAAACCAACAATCTCAAGAACTTTAAAACTTATTCTACAAGTTACCGTAAATGAAAGTAAAGAAAACATTTTATGATAATTTTCCAAAGATTGGTATGTTTGTAAAAATTTAATGGTATGTTAGAAAATGATGATTGAATCCTGACTAAATATTTGATAACCACCGGGAAGAAAGCCCAGGAAAATGGTATAGTAAAATGAATATATTAGCATGATTCATTTTTTGGGCATGGGTGAATGTACATGGAAACAATAATTGACGGTTTAGAAAAAGTATGAGATGAATACGAAGTAAGCAAAGTAGTCAAATAATTAAAAATGGTCAGTGAGTTTGCTCATTGCTGCTAGTTGGCTGCTGTGCATAAAATACAAAACAGACTAGCACATGCTTTTCACTTAACAAATTGTAGTATATAAATAATATGAAATAAATAAATTCATACAAAAGAGATAAAGAAAGATATATACAAGGTGAGATTTATCTAATACAATGACTTTTGTACCTGATATTAGAGGCCAAGGGCATTTGATACCTAAAACATAATTCGATCATTGGTTGCATGTAAAGAATATAATAAAGCATAGTCTTATTGTTAAGGGGAACACACACAAGTATAAAACCAAACAAACAATGCAAAACACACACTCAATATATGACGCGGAAAAACCCACGTCCCAACTTTGTATTATTAATCAAAACAATTATCAATAATACAATCAATCTCATCAAGCGGTATTCACTCAAGTGATACTTAAGTCAAACAATACTCAAGCATACATCAAAACAATAACATGACTATGTATATATAGCCATCACAAACTTAGCCAACAAGACATACCTAATCTGATTATAATAATAATTGTCTATCCATACAATTATTACCCATTCCCATTATAATAATAATTGTCAACACATACAATTATTACCCAACTCAATTATGATAATAATTGTCTACCCATACAATTATTACCCAATTCAATTATGATTTCTATCACCAAGACCATACTACCTATTGGGTTTAACCCCAACAATCCTCCCCTTCAACCCAATATGATTTCATGCACAACAGAATTAACGGTCACCATCAAGCCATCAACGTCGATCGCCCAATACCTCCCCTCGAACAATAACCCCTCCTTCTAGTACAAAAAGATTTCTCTTATCTTTTCGACCTTTCTGTATCTCTAAATCTCCTTTAGTGACTTTCAACATACTGTTCTTCATCATAATAGTATATCCCAAATCAACTAATTTACCCAACGAAATCAGATTTCGATTTAACTCCGGTATGTATCTTACTTGAGTTAACTTCTGAACACGACCGTTGTGAAGTTTCATTGTTACCTCACCAATGCCAGCAACCTTTACCGTTTTACCGTTCGGTAAAGTTACAATCTTTCCCTCACACTTTTTATAGGACCAGAACCACTCCCTCCTACCACATATGTGATGAGCACATCCCGAGTCAAGCACCCATTCTTCTTTTGATCCCTTCTCTTCTTCAACCAAAAGAACATCTTCATCAGCTTCTACAAGCGAAACACTACCCCCTCGATTTTTCTTCAACTCTCTCAAGTCTTCTATTGCCTTTGGACACATAAATTGTATATGACCCAATTCCTCACAATAAAAACACCTGATATTAGGGTTATGTTTCTTAGCATACTTCTTTTCCGTGTCACGCGCACGTACCACAAATGCACTTCCATCAGATGTGTCACTCGATTCTTGTTTCATCAATTTTTCGGACTCCAGAAGAACAACAATAGTCTCATCCAAATCTAACTTCATTTTCCCAACCAATAAAGAAGTCATCACAGTATTATACTTCTTCGGTAGAGACACTAGTAGTAGAACAACTTTGTCTTCATCCTTTAATTTTTCATCCAAATTATTTAGCTGGTTGATTAAGCCATTAAAACGATTCAGATGATCTCTTAAATCTCCGTCTTCTTCCATCTTGAGCCCAAACAAATCTTTCTTAAGAAACAGCTTGTTGGCCAAAGACTTTGAGTGATAAGTCTTCGTTAACTTCTCCCACAAATTCTTGGGATTGTCCTCTTCAAGAACATCATACTTGATTTTCGGTGCAAGGGCCAACCGGATCGTTGATGCTGCACGTAACTTCATGTCTCCCCACTTTGTATCATCAACTTCAGTAGGCTTCTTCCCTCCGAGAGTTGCATATAACCCTCGTTGAATTAATAGATCTTTTACCGTACTTTTCCATAAGGTAAAATTGTTTCTTCCATTAAACAATTCAATTTCAAATCCCCCAACCTTCTCCATCATGAACTTTGGCTCTGATACCAATTGTTAGGGGGAACACACACAAGTATAGAACCAAACAAATAATGCAAAACAGACACTCAATATATGACGCGGAAAAACCCACGTCCCAACTTGTATTATTAATCAAAACAATTATCAATAATACAATCAATCTCACCAAACGGTATTTACTCAAGTGATACTTAAGTCAAACAATACTCAACCATACATCAAAACAATAACACGACTATGTATATATAGCCATCACAAACTTAGCCAAGAAGACATACCTAATCTGATTACAATAATAATTGTCTACCCATACAATTATTACTCATTCCCATTATAATAATAATTGTCAACACATACAATTATTACCCAACTCAATTATGATAATAATTGTCTACCCATACAATTATTACTCAATTCAATTATGTTTTCTATCACCAATACCATACTACCTATTGGGTTTAACCCAACAGTTATCCCGTCATATTACATGGATTAATCGGGAGTACTCAAAATAAATGCTCCGACAAAAAATTAGATATATAAAAATTAAGTTAATAATGTGCATATATAGATATTATATAATAAACCACATACTACTTCATAACTAAAATAACTGAAACAATATACATTACATTTTTAAATCAATATTATTCTCTAAAATAACAAAAAAAAATATTATTTTTTAATTCATGATGGTTGAAATTTTTGAAGAAAAGTGAGTCCATAATTAAAAAGGTGAAAAACGTCAATTATATAAGATATATGTAGACTATATAGTAAAATTGTATGAATAGGGAAGCACTTAAATAAGAATATTATCATGTTGGTAGCTTTTTACCCATTTTTTTTCATTTTTTTGTGTTTTCAACGTCAAATCTGAATAATCGAATTTATCACTGAATCTTAGAGATATTTTATTCAAATACTAAAAAAAGTGCATTTTAATAATGAATTTTAAAATAATTTCAGTTGAATATATTTATAAAACCATCACTAAATTAAAAATTAGTTCGTAAGTATCACGTGGACTATTTGAGTTCAAAAAAATCTCAAAAGTTAAAGTGAGTTCCTAAACTTAAAGATCATTTTTCTTTATAAAATTATAAAAAATGTAAATTAAAATAATTAAAATATTAATCAAAATTATTGCACTATGAACTACTACCTCGGTCCCAATAAATTCTTAATATTGAATTCTTATCATTCAAAGAGTGTTGGACACGTTTTTATCTACTATAATTACATAAATTATTTTAAAAACTATTTTCGTTTGAATAAAAATTAAATGTTCAATTTTTTTTTTAAAAAGAAACCTAAACTATACTAAAATAAGAGTGTTAAAATGTGATTTCAAATGCGAAGAAACTACGGGGACAGAGAGGGAGTACAGTATAAATGATCAATTTTTTCTTAAAAAAGAAACCTAAACTATACTGAGATAAGAGTAGAGCTGTTCACGAACCGAGCCGAGTCGAGTTTTGATCGAACCGAGCCGAGCTTTAATTTTTTTTCTGACGAGCCGAGCCGAGCCGAGCCGATCTTTCTTAACGAACAAAAACCTGTGTTCGAACTCGAGCTCGTTAACGAACGAGCCGAACACGAGCTTTTATCGAACAAAATCGAGTCGAGTCGAACCGAGCCGAACACGAGCCGAACACGAGCTTTCTCCATCAAAACGAGCCGAGCCGAGCTTAATTAAAAAATTCTGGTCAAAACACCAGTTGACTGTTAAAATAACTAACCAAATACTTTTATTTTTTTCTAAAAATTTTGTCATATCACTAAAAAATATTGATCTTAACATCCGTACGGTTGGATCATTCATAAATATTTTTTAAAAAATCGAAACATTAATACAATACTAAATACTAATTACAAGTACAAGTCAAAACACCGGTTGACTGTTAAAATAACAAATCAAATACATTTATTTTTTTCTAAAACTTTTGTCATGTCACTAAAATATATAGATCTTAACATCCATTATTCATTATTCATTACTCTAATTATCCACATAATTTTATGCATCCATTATTCATTACTCTAATTAAAGAACAAAATAGTAAAGCTACAATAATATGGCTGTCAAGTTGTTGATACAAATGATACTAGTAATGTTATTCATGTTCATAAAACAAGCAGGGATGTCAAGAAAAATGTGGCAGCCTGGTTGTTCCTTACCCGTTCGGAATCGGAGCAGACTGTTCAGCATACTTGGCAATGGATATATCATGCAAAAACTCTTCTGATGGGTCACCAAAAGCTTTCCTCAGGGACACTAATGGTAACAATCTGGAGGTGCTAAATATATCAGTTGAGGCAGGCACTATTCGCGTAAACAATCCAATATTTACTTTTTGTACAGGCAGAACTGATCCTCCACCTGTTTCCTTATACGCACCCTTTTCATTCTCAAACACCGAAAATTTATTCACTTCCATGGGCTGCGACAATTTTGCTTCATTAAAAAAGATCTTTACTGTTGATTTTGCCTTTTCAAAATTTAAATCCCAAACCGCGATTACTGTTGGAGGGTGCGCATCATTGTGTTCTCCTTCACAAAAGAAAAACAACAATTGTTTTGGTGTAAATTGCTGCCAATCAAATTTCATGCCATCTAATTCGCTGCCACTCAGGCCAGCTTTTATATCCGTGAGTGTAACAAGAGGTTGCAGCCACTACAAGAAAAATGCCATCAGACAACACCCATCAGACAACGGACATAAACCGTTGTTGAAGCTTGTTTTCCTTGTAGTGAGCAAGGGGCCGAGGTATGTACTATATTTTGACTCGTTAAACAAAAATCTCATTTTTTGCTTATTTTAAAAATCTCGTTTCTTGCACGGGCTTGTACGCTAGTAAATATTTTTATAGCCCGAAATTTTCCTGTCTCCTCCACTTGATGCAGGTATGGATTCGTTGTCGATCAGAACTGGTTTAGTAAGCTGAAAGACATATACAGTGTGCAAACTAAGGAAACAGTTCCTGCTGTGGTAAACTGGAAAACAGAAGGGTCCTGTAAAAGATTTGCAAACGATAATTCTTTGCCCAATAGCACCTTGTGTGGAGCAAATACTTTTTGTACAAATCAAAGCTTGTGTTCTTGTATAAATGGATACCAAGGAAATCCTTATTTGTGCGAAGGATGTCAAGGTGAGTTTTTACCATAAAAATATTACATCAGAACATAACTGATTGTTAAAATCAGAAGTTTAGTACCAAAGCAACACATTCAGACATTTTGTTCCAATTCTTCTTGGAAGAGGAATTTAAACTCAGACATTTACTATTGTAACTAACAGATCTACGCCTCATATAGTATTTTTTTTGTCAGATATCGATGAGTGTGCAAGAGATGGACAAGGAAACTCCCTCCTAAAGAACAGATGCCAGCATATCTGTACCAATACACCAGGAAACTACACTTGCTCATGCAAAGATGGGTGGAACCTTGTTGGGGATTTTGATTGCGTGAAAAAGGTTGTCGATGACAGTGTCAAGAAAGCTGCAATCGTAGTACTAGGTACTTGTGCTCTAAAACTATACAGATATGTTCATGACTTTATGTAGCTAGTAGAAAGCCAGGGCATAACACAAGGTGTTTATGCTGTTTAATTTTTTCTTGCACAAGGATTAACATGATTCATTTAAAACTGGTCAGTATAGCCTGTAGGTCATTTGCAGATTATTTCCTGCACAAAGAAGAATGTAATTTATTTATATTTCTATTTTTTGTCAAGATTTATATCTCTATTTTAGCTTTGAAGTTTATATACTTAAATACTAATAATCAAATTGGTGTATAAATACTAGTGTTCAGATTCTTATTATTTATTTGAGACAATAAATCTTCTTTGCTAAATTTTCGACTATATTCAACATCTCTGTACTCTTTTGGATATAATCTGACATCCTTAATTATGATCCGGACTGCAGCCACTTGTGCTGGTGTAGGGGTGCTGGTGGCTACTACATGGTGGTTGTACAAAGTAATAAGACAAAGAAAAATACGTAGGCTCCGGGAGAAGTTCTTTAAGAGAAATGGTGGTCTGCTATTACAACAACAGGTTTCTTCTAGGGAAGGTAACATGGAGGCAACCAAATTATTTACTTCAAAGGAGTTGGAGGAGGCAACTGACCTTTTTAATGTAGATCGAATCATTGGACAAGGAGGACAAGGAACTGTCTATAAAGGAATGTTGACAGATGGAAGAATAGTAGCAGTGAAAAGATCCAAGATCGAAGATGAAAGTAAACTTCAACAGTTTATCAAGGATTTCATCAACGAGGTTGTAATTTTGTCACAAATGAATCACAGAAATATAGTAAAGCTACATGGATGCTGCTTGGAGACAGAGGTCCCTTCACTGGTTTATGAGTTCATCCCTAATGGAACACTTATGCAGTATATTCATGAGCCTAATGAATACCTTCCACTTACATGGGATGTACGCCTACGTGTGGCCAAAGAAGTTGCAGGAGCTCTTTACCATTTACACTCTGCTGCAGCGATTCCAATTTATCATCGAGATATTAAGTCAACAAATATACTTTTGGATGATAAGTACAGGGCGAAAGTGGCAGATTTTGGAATTTCAAGAACAATTTCAGTTGATCAAAGTCACCTGACTGCAACTAGAGTAGAAGGTACATTTGGTTACTTTGATCCTGAATACTTCCGATATGGCCAATTTACAGATAAAAGCGACGTTTATAGCTTTGGGGTAGTTCTTGTTGAGCTTTTGACTGGACAGAAACCAGTTCCACTTGACGATGAGGAAGAAGGTTTAGCATCCATTTTTCAATGGCAATGGAAGAAAATCGTATATTAGATATTCTTGATTCACAAATTACCAACGAGGTTAGCATGGAAGAGATTATAGCATTTGCTAACATTGCTCATAGATGCTTGAACTCTAGTGGGAGGAATAGGCCAACAATGAAACAAGTTGTAGCTGAGCTGGAGAGTACTCTGAATACAAACGGATCACCTTCTGCTGAACACTATGAACACTATGAAGATGCTGAATATGAAATAAGTGAATTAGATGAGTCCTCCGAGTCGGGCATTCCCTCAACTTATACGAGTTCTACCGTATATCAGAGTTACAGTGTTGAGCTAGAGAGTATTAGAGATACAATTGGATCACCTTTTGCTGAAGAACATTATGAAGAGGATGAATATGGAACAGATGAACCCTTGGAGTCGGATGTTACTTTTATTTCTACGACTTCCACCGTATATCACAGTCTCAGTGTTGAATTAGAGCCTCTTTTGACAAAGCAGTGATGCAAGTGCAACAATATGGAATGGCAATTTCTCATATAACATATTTACTGAAGAATGCTGGACTTATTCTTGTTTGTAGCTACTCATTTTTTTGTACTGCAATTATTTGGTAAGTATTTATACCGTCGAACAGGCAAGCAGGTCCAACCAGCAAACCTGTGTCGCGAAAAAATCACTAAATATGTGAAGGGCAGTTATATATAATTACAAAGAACAGGAAAAATTAAATAACCAAACAAATAATAAAGGTAAATAACGGAAAATAATCGAAAAGAAAGCTTATTTTATCGCTTTCATCATAAATCGATAAAAGATAAATAAGCTAAGACGTCTAGCCCTTCGAGAAAACTATACTATTCTTGAAGAGAAATTTTCCCCACTTACACTGTGATAGGTTCGCAAAGTCCCTCTTACGATAATATAGCTACAAACCTACTCGTACAAAGTCACGGCATGGTCAACAGCGACAACACCTAAGTTCGCCTAAGAATACCATTGTAATTTGAGAGAGATCAGTTTTGAGCGGGAGAGAGAGACTGCTACTAGGGTTAGTGTATCTACTTGTGTGTTCTAATACCCGAATCACACACTTAAAATTACACTTGAAACGTTAATCAAAATAATCAAATAAATATTTCAGTTTATATTTATTTAACAAATCAATCAAAAATATTTATTAAAATATATTTTGAAAAAAATTCTGTTAAGAAACAATATTTAATTATTATTTTTCATTAAATCGGTAATAAAATTTCTCACCCAGGTTGCCTCGTGTACGCGAGACGCTGATACATTCGCCCAAATCGCACTTTGACTCAACCCGTGTCGTGGCGAGGCGGCGGAGGCGCGCGTGTGCACGCGCGAGGCTCACACATGCACTCCCACATGCCTTAGTAGTTGTACACTACACTTGCACATGTTGCTATATAAAGCCACCAAACCTACTTTACCAAAGCTACGTGGGATACAAGTTTTCATCAACAAAACTAATCCACACACATTTCCAAGCAAGCACTTTCAACCCAAATTATATATGGATTTCACTCCGAAAATGCCTTAGAGCAAAACATGAAAGTTTAAGTGCTCATTACAAGGAACAACTTTCTATCGTTAATTTCTGGAAATTTCATCGAGAACATATTTTAAAAATATGTCTCAAACTTCCCATTTTATAACAATCCCCCACAAATCCATACAGAAATATATATATCTATCCTCATCATAGCTTGTTTTTCAAGGTCGGTACCACTCCGGGATTGAGCCCTTCTAAGTCCACTACTTCGATGGTTATCAGATATATATGGAATGTTTCACCTTGAATCTTTATCCATTGGGTGTAACCACACTCTATAGACGATGACAAATCAAAGGATATGGTGCCAATCTACGACTTTGAGACGTTAATGGTCATGTCTCGATCCTGTTCGTCGAATGTTTCGAGGAATAATCATTTTCTCTAATTGCGACCACAAAATTACATTCTCTTAGCTGGGCATCTCCAGAGATGTGTTGTTATCATCTCGTCATACGACTTGATCGCATTCGGAGTTCAAATAACTCTTGCTATACTTGCAGCAACAGTACGTTCTAGGTTTTCAGGGAATAGACTCAAATGCATAAGTATCTTTTTTTATAGTAAGGTACCACTGATTCACCCCCACATCTTGTTATTACCACATTGAATACACTTTCAATGGATCTCCTCTCATATGTATTGGGTTCCCGTTGTGGATGAATCATGATGGGCTATCAGTCCCATTCCCAACCTAGACTTAAGGACAACAACATGCTCAAGTCCCTTAGTCAAATGATCAGCTAGGTTATCTTGAGTTACAATAAACTCAATAGATATGATCCTCTCAAACATTAAACCCCTTATAGACTTCAGTCTAACTTGGATGTGTCTCTTGGTTTTCTTATTATACTTTCTGCTTTTGATCTTGTCGATAGTTGTACGACTATCACAATGAATCGCAAAAGCAGGGAGAGGTCAGCTCACTACAGGTTTCATAAACATAAGTCGGTGCAATCGTTCAGCTTCAGACCCCGTGGCATCTGATGTACACAACTCAACCTCAAAAGTAGACCAAGTTATTATAGTGTGTCTAGTAGACTTTTAGGATACTACTCCACCCGCAAGGGTAAACACGTATCCAGTCACTCCATAGGAACCATATTTCTTATTTATCCGACTTGTATCACTATAACCTTCTAGCACACCAGGAAACCTCCTGTAGTGCAAACCAAGGTTTATGGTGCCTTTCAGGTATCTAAGAACTCTATCAAGAGCATCCCAATGTGTCCTGTCTAGATAGATTGTATTTCTTGCTAACTTAGACATAGAGTATGAAATATCCGGTCTAGTACCATTAACAAAATACCGCAAACTCCCAATAATCTGAGAATACCTTAACTGAGACATGAACTCCTAATTCATTCCTGATAAGAGCCACTTTTGAATCATATATATTGTGTGCTTGTGATTCCACATTTTGAATAACCATAATTTTCAAGTATAGATTCCTCTATATAATGAGATTGGGACAAAGTTATTCCTTCAGTTGACTGAGTCAACTTAATTCCAAGAATCAAACTAGCCTCACCCATATTTTTTATTTCAAAATGCCTTTGCAAGAAACTCTTTATCTCGTTAATAATCTCAATATTGGTTCCAAACAATAAAATATCATCTACATACAAGCACACAGTCACATAATCATTACATCTAATCTTATAGTAGACATACTTGTCACTTTCATTAACTAAAAACTCGAAGTGTAAAACAGTTTCATCAAACTTCTTATGCCAATCTATAGGAGCTTGTTTTAAGCCATATATAGACTTGACTAACTTAAATACTTTTCTCTCATTGTTAGAAGCAACAAATCCCTCAGGCTGATCCATATAAATCTATTCTTCAAGGTCACCATGAAGAAAAGCTGTCCTTACATCCATTTGATGGATGATAATTAAGACCATGTACGGAAGCCAATAGTATAAGAATTATGTTAGTCCCAAAGTATCGTAGAAGGGGGGTTGAATACAATACCTACAATCCTTTTCAATTCGTTACAAGTTCTTCGTTATATATACGAAATCAAAATAGACATAAAATAATTCGAGAAAAATATTATTTTATTAATATAAACCTTGAGGTTGCTACACTCTAATCAAATAAATGATTAACTACAATAAATTCGACAGCACAACGTTATGTTTATAAACTTAATAAATGAAGTCTTTAATGGAGCTCTCGTAAATACAATGTTGTTGCTGAGAAAGATAACTAAAATGAATTTTGTTCATTCTGTTGCTTTTGTAAACTTCAACTGCTTTGGATAGGTGGCATAATTGTATCCATTAAATTCAATTCAATTGCTTATATTTGTTCAATGGAAATTACCAAGTAAGTTACTGGAGACAACATGGAATGCTTCTTTCTGTTTACTCACGACAAGAGGAGAAAGAATTGCCTTAGACCTTTTTCTCTATCCTTGTTACTGGCGACAACAGGGGAAGAACTTCTCCTTATTAAAATATCTGAGTTGCGAATACAAGTATAGGTTTTCATTCCTTGTTACTTGCGAGTACAAGGGAAAAAGCCTTTGCCTTAGAACTGTCGCCTGACTTGCGCATGCAGGGGGATAACTTTGCCTTGTATCTTTCTTCTTACTAGCGACAAGAGTGAAAGACTCTTCCTTGAGTTACTTGTGAACATAGGCTTAAAAGTTTCCTTGAATTTCTGTTTAACTGGCGACTACACGGATACCATTTTCCTTGCACCATCTTCTAACCAGCGACCACAAGGGTAAGAATATGACTTAACATATTTTTCCATCCCGTCTTTCAGTTATTATATCAATAATATTTCTTCTGTAAAACTGAATTAATTCATTTCTGATATGTTGATGCTTGGTGCACTGGTCTGGTTCACAAATAACTAACATGAATTGATTTAATTCAATTTCTTTTTTCATTCCGAACTGATACATCTTGATTGATTATCCATTGCTTCATCCACTCAGCCCCTGATCTTTAATACTTTAAATCAAATCATTTCACTGACAATGGAAGTCCTTTGACATTTTATTCTTCATGGAGGCTTGAACATATCAATGAACTTCTTCCCATGACCTGGTTACGGACTTAGAGCATTAATTCCATCTTTTGATTCTTTGAATTTATCTAGTCTTCATCTTCAGGGTTCCTGTACTTCATAGTTTAATATTATTTATCTGTTTCTGTTTCATGTTGAGTTATAATTCCTCGATTACATATTAATATTACATTATGCTTTACAATCTCCCCCTATTTATTTGTTAGAGTTCGACAAGAAAATCCCCAAAGATAACTTAACTGAAAATAAGAAAAAGTACAACCTGAAAACAGATAATGATATTAAATGCATTCTGGATTACATATATAATTCCAGATTTCTTAGATTTCAAATTACAAAGAAATGTTCCTCTAGCCTGAACAGATAATCCATATCTTCTTTATTTTTGTCTTCTTCAGCTTCTTGCCTTGACTACCTTCTCCTTCTTGAGTGGATTGAGTCTGAGCAGACTTTCTCTTGGTAGTTTTTTTCTAGGGCCTGTTAATTCTGAAAGAGATGATCTTTTCCTTCTATTTAGATGGTCAATTAGTTGGCATGGAAAGAATCACGAGCTTCTATTTCAAGTGCATTAATGGGAGGTGGATTATTCAGTTCATTAAGCATCAATCGGAGATATCTGATTTTGGAGCACTTAGGAATAAGTTCAAGCAACAGAGTAGATCTTCTTTCCATTACCAAAACTGTTATCCTTTTAGGATGTCCTCGTACTCTCTTAGTGTCATTGATCGATTCTTCTTCCACTACCTCATCAAGTATCCTTATGACAGAAATCAGAGCAACCTTGTCTCCTTTACATGTGGAAAGTTTGACATCCAACAAGGCTTGTTATATAGCTTCTGATTCGCTTGCTCTGAAAAATCCTTGATCTTAATCTTCATTTTATTAATCTCAAAGACTAGATCCCCTTCATGATCAGTGCTGATAATAGGTTCACTATCTTTTAGAAGATTAATTTATGCCTCACTATTTATAATTACCATCTCATGATAAGCTCCGATTACCTTCTTCATGTCCCTCTCTGAGTCCCCAGTCATCTTGTCATTGAGCCTGTAAGCATATAGAACTTCAGCAGCTTTAACGTCTGCTTCTGATCTCTTGGCTCCTGAAGCTTCTAGTTTTGCTCTTTTGCTCCTCAATTGACATTCCAGGAAAGTGAGTTGTAGAAAACGAATGGATCTTATATGTTGATCAGACATGGTGATGTTCTGCATTATGCCATCTACAAATACCTTGATCACGAATGGATAAAGAAATGCCTGAGGAGATAAATCCATCATCATCTTCCGAAGCTTGTCTCTGAAGTATTCATTTTCATTTGATTTCAACCATGGAATCTTCGAAGTAAGGACAAATAGTTCAACAATGTTTAGCTTCTTCAGAACACTTATGGAGATCTTTATTTGTAGTCCATCAATATGATTAGTAATGATTTTCCAACCGTTCTTTAGAATATTCAGAGTGGTTCCGGTGATTATTCCATTGAACTGATCATAGAACTCATGAATATTGAGATAGTGCTTTCTGTACTTCTCCCCAATATTCAGAAGATTCCTGTTGCCAGGATCTAAATTATGATAGACTTCAGGTTTGTCCATTTTCCTTTTTATCTCATCCCATTTACTTCCTTTCCTGTACATCCGAAGATATGACTTTCGTGCTTCTCTGGCTTCGTTTCTCTGAATAGCTTTAAGTACTCTTGCTCTTGATCTTTATACCTCTTCTTAAATTTCTTTGTAAGATCAGTTGAATTTTTCAGGCATTCCATATTACGGACAATCATCCGAGAAAGCATCTTCATCTTCATATTCTTCGTCTTCAGAGATAATCTTTCTATCCTCCGTCTCCTTTTCTTCAAATCTGGGTTCACATCTCTTAGGAACTTCGCTCTCATCTATCTCTCCTTCCTCCAACTCATACTCTGAGAATAGGGGCTTTGGAGCATATACCTCTGATAGAAGATTCCTCTGAGCTTTATGACACGGCTCAGATGATCTTGTTTAGATGTTGATTTATCCCCATGAGTCGTAGAACTCTTCTCAGCAGTTCTTGATTTGATTAACACCCTTTCATCAATCGTCTCCTCTTCCTTTTCTTTTTCAAGATCATCTCCAAACTCATCATATCCACAACCAGCTGCTTGAAAGGTATCTTGAATTAAATTCATAACAATTAGCTTCTTTTTCTTGCTCTACCCTTTTATCCCCCTTAGTTGTGTTATCCTTCACAGCTGGGGTTGATTGAGCAGTTAAGATCAATGCAGGGATTTCTAGAATTGATGGTTCTAAAATAGACACTTACTTGCTGACTGAGGTCTTTGGCCCAGTACTGGCAAGAACTATTTCAATATAGACAAGGATTGGTGCTTGCTTTCTAACTGAGATCTTTGGCTCAATATTGGAAATTATCTTTCCCTTCCGGGATTGTGAGAGACATTACTCTATAAATTTCGGTAAGCTTGCAAATGATGCTTGTTGAAGTTCAAGCTGATCAGAAAGATGTTTTGTTCATCCATGATAGAAAGTTCATTCTTGAGATATTGATCCTTTGGAGCCAGTTGTTTTTTGAGATAGCTGTCTTCGAATGTCAACTGCTCTTCAAGATAAGATTTTGTGACGCACTGTGACATGTCTACAGGTAGTGTTTGGGAGGTAGGTGTCTCACGGGCTTCTCGCAGTGTTTTACTCCACACTCTGCCACTCGGTTCAGGGATTAGTGTTTTACACATCATCACGGATACACTCCGCTCATAACTCCGAGATCCAGAAGAAGTACCTTGAAGAAACACTGGAGCCATCTGTAAGGAGGCCAACAGTGCTGCAATGAGAGTTAGCGATTCCCGATCCTTGTTCAAGACAAGTTGCATGTCATCATAAGACGACTCATCCAGAGTTAGAATCATTGGGAGGATCACTGAGGCCGTCATATCTGGCATCTGTTCGTCAGCTCCCTCCAGTGTCGGTGAATGAACTTTCCCTTTAGACTCACCAGTTGAATTTGGTTCATCGCCAATGGGTTGCCTATCCACACCTATGTCGGATCCCCTATCCGCAAATGCATCCAGGTTTATTAGTCATGGGGAGGTAAATGTTGTGCTAGATGTGACAACAATTACAACACCCTCTCCTAACACTTGTGAAGGCAATTGATCCAATGAAGGATCTTGAACATGGTATTTTAACTGTAATATGGTTGAATGCCCTGTTACCATCAATTCATCCTTACCAAATAATTCTCTTCTAATTTACTCATTTAAAGCTTCAAGAGATTGAATATTGGAGAGCGTGTTTGACTTAATACCGGATGTCATGGCCGACAGATGAATTTTAATAGACCCACCTTGTTGAGAAGATGGATCTAGTAACTGTTTATGTGCCTTTACAACCATTGTATCCTTTTGGGAAGATACATGGGAGGTTATAGTTATCTCAGTGGGGGTACTACTTTGCTTCGTAGGAGACAAAGTTGTGGGTTCATGTAATATCCCGTAATTTTTAGATATCGATTAATAATAGAATAATAGAAAAAAAGTATTAAAATTTGATTAAGATTAGTATTTAAAATTGAATTAGAATAAAGGGTCTAAAATTTGGATCATATTCTAATATGGATAACTTGTAGCTTAAGATATAGGGTTTTATATCATTATAAATATATCCTATTCGTCTTCCTCATTTTTAATATCAAAATTCGTAGGGCTCTTCTCAGCATAAATCAGCAGTCTTGTAAAATTCGTTGAAAATTCATTGTAAGTCAGAATGCAGTGATTCTAGACTTTTTGGAGAAGTCTTTTCGTTCTCTACAACTTTCGTGTTTTGTGTTTTCCAAGTAAACATTGTTTAGAGGGCCAAAAAAGGGTAAAGTCAGTTCTGCTCAGTTTTGAAAGTAAGTTTTTGATCGATTTTACTAGTATTTTCTAAATTATGTGATACGTGTATATTTGATTATCAAAACATGGGCTAAGTGATGATATATTTGAAATTATTATGTGTTATAGTATATGTATTGTTGTATCTGTGTGGGTCTTGACGATAATTTTGAGATCTTTGATTTATGCCATGGTTTGTGATAATATCGAATAAGAATTTAGGACCGCAGTCACAGGATTGTAGTGACAGTTTTCTGAAAATTTAGGACCGTTATCACCGGTTTGTAGTGGTCATGGCATGAATCACGGGTTTTGAATTATTGTTGTTTATGTGTTATATGTATCGTATGTATCGAACAAGAATAAGAATAAGAATGTGTATTGAAAGTGTTTGTTTAGTGTATCATATCGTATAGATTATCGTTTCTGTTATATGTGTGTGTGTTACTTGGCCTACTAGTTTGTAAGGCATATGCCATAGCCTATTTGTATATTTGAGGATTTAACTCAACTCAAATAAGAATGTAATAAATAAATAGTAGATCTACCGTCAAAGAGATCTCACCAAGTAACATCTGTCAGAGGATTCAGAAATAAGGTTCATCTACAGACTTGAGGAGTTAATTCACTGGAAGAAGTTCAAGAAATTGATCAAGCCTCAGTGATATAAATCAAGGTTGTGGATTTAATCAAGTGACAGAGATCTCGTCAGGGTATCAAAGAATTGCAAGGATTTAATCTGAAGAAAATCAAGTTGTCAAAGTCAAGACATGAAGAAACGTCACGGAAGTTAGTCACTCATAAACCAGACAGTACATCGAGTGTCAACATTGAAGTGGTGGAATTGATTCATAATTTTTAGTGATTTTCAGAAGATTTGTAGAAGAATGGTTGCTGCTCAAGATAAGTATTAATTCTCTATTAATTAATTAAGTCATATAATTTAATTAAGAAAATAAATTATATCTGCAAAGATTAATTTATTGATTAATTGAATTAATTGGTTAATTAATTCTGAATTAATATTATGCATTTTTCAGAAATGATTTTCAATTAATATTCAAGATTAAATCAGCAAGACAAATATTTGAACTGGTATGACAATTGGATTGTCATACCGAAAGTCTTTCCAAGCCATTATCAATAGTCTCACCGAAAGTTACACTGGGAGGAGGATTGTCTTGCTAGTTCATTCTGATTGTCTTGCTAGTTCAATCAATAGTCTCACCGAAAGTCTTGCTAGCTGTTGGGATTGTCTTGCTAGTTCAAAGGATAGTCTCACCGAAAGTCCTACAAGCTATGGGATTGTCATTCCAGTTCAATCCATTCTGTTGATTGTATTAAAAAAGAAAGAAGCAGCAGAGATCAAAAAATCCACACAGAACACAAGTCAACAAACAAGAACTCAGCAGAAAAGAGAAGCAAAATATTTTATCCTTCATCTGCAAACTTCAAGATCATAATTTCTAGTTTGTAAAGTTTAATCCAATCAACTAGAAATCATTCTCTTGTTCTTGTGTAACTATCTAGCGGATCAAAATCCCTAGAACTTAATCTCAAATTGCGTTTAGCATTTGAATCTTTTTATTACAAAAATAGAAAAAGTTCATGTCGAATTTATTCTAGATTTGTGCTAATCAATTTGAGATTAATTCCTTGTAATCGATACAGTTGTTGTAACACCTTTCAAGTTTAATAATATTCTTATTTAACTTGAATTTTGTTTCACTTTTTTATTCCGCATTTAATTCGATTATTCAGTACTGTTTGTATTCAACCCCCCATTCTACAAACATATTGGGACCTAACAATTGGTATCTGAGCCTTCTGATTAACGAACAAATCAAGATCCTAGACTTTTGTGATTTTTTCAACTCCTTGAATTTTTATTTATTCAAAAATTCATAATGACTTCAAAAAAAGTTGGAACCGTTAAAATTCCACCATTTGATAAAGAAAATTATATTATGTGGAAGAAGAAGATGCTCTTGTTTTTACAAGTTTCAAATCCCAAATATCTGAACTTGTTAAAGAAGGGTCTAAAAACTCTGATGGTTATTGAACCAGAGGTGATAGTAGATGATGTTGTGATTACCAAAGCTTGAACCTATCCAAAAGAGCCTGAAGATTTTACTCCTGCTGAAAACGAAGAAGCCTCCTTGGATGCCAGCCTTCAATTAATATTAATTGATTCCCTTGATCCCTTGATGAACAGACATGTGATGAACTGTAAAAATTCCAAACACATGTGGGAAACTATTGAGGTGATTAATGAAGGCACAGAGGAAGTTAGGGAGAACAAGTTGGAGATCCTAACCTCTGAGTATGAACATTTTAAATCCAATCCAGGAGAAGGAATTACTGAAGTGTTTGAGAGGTACAATGCATTGATCAACAACCTGAACATAAATGGAAAATATTATTCAATCAGGGAGGTCAACAAAAAGTTCCTTTTAACACTGCCAACTCATCTTGAACATAGAATCACTGCCATTAGAGAAGCTAGAGATCTGAGTGAGATTTCTTTGGATAGACTCTATGGTGTGTTAAAAACCTATGAGTTGGAGCAGATTTAGCAAAAGGAAGTCTACGGGAAAGATAGAATGGTCAGCACATCTACTGCTCTTGTAGCTGAAGGTCAACAACAACAACAATCTCAACAATCAGAAAGAATGGTACAGTATTCCAAGGCTGAGGAAAATGTATTGGTAGCAGAATATGATCCTCCTACTACAAATCAATCCAGTGATGATTTTTATTCCTTGGAAGAGCTGAAGCAATTGGAAGATGAGTCAATGGCCCAAATTGTCAAGAGATTCTCCAATATTAGATTCAAGAGAAATCCCAAGTTCAAGTACAAGTCCAACTACAACAAATTCCAGAAAGGTGGATCTTCATCCTCTAACACCAGCAATGGTGGATACAAAACAGGGATGGTTGATCGGAGCACCATTAGATGCTATAACTGCAATAAGTTGGGACACTTTACCACAGAATGTATGAAGCCAAAGCAAGTAAAGAAGAACTCTTATGATTCAAATCAGAAGAGTAACTCTGAAAGGGCTTATCTGGAAAAGGGAAGAAGCTGGGATGATACTGATAGTGAAGATGAAGAAGAAGGGAATCTTGCTCTTATGGCTATTGATGGAAAAGCTTCATCGTCAAGAAAAGAGGTAAAATATACTGATGCTGAATTAGTTTATCATCTAGGAGGTAACTTAGATTGTGCTCATCGTGATAATGAACTGTTAAGTTTACAGATCAAAGACCTTGAGAAAGAGGTCAATGAATTAAGACTTGTGCACATTAATCAAGACAAGTTAAAAGAACAAGTATCTTTTCTAGAGAATAGAGTTGACTGTTATAGAAAACTCGAAACTATTCTCAAAGACAAGATCACCGGTCTTGAGACTAAGGTTAGAGCCTACTTCAATTCTTGTTCGAAGGCTAAAGAGTTCTACAGTAAGCAAGCTGTTAATCAAACATCTGGAATAGGTTATGATTACAATATTGCTATTGGAGAATTAGGAATAAACTCCCCTCCTCATGTCTGTGCTAAAGGGAGGGAAGTACCACATGTGCTTAAGGGTGTTGATGAACCCCTCTATAAAGCATCAATTACTGAACCATTTGATGCGACCTCTTTTGTTATTCAAGAAGAAATACATGCTGAAGATCATGCTAATAAGAAGGTTGTTTCCAATTCAAGTGTGTCGAAAGTTCCAGTCAAAGTTGTGAAAGCAACTGAGACTAACTCAGACACACATGAGTTGGATAACAAAAATGCCATGTCTACCATGCATAAATTGTCTGCTGTTAATCACTCTCATAAAGCATGTGATGTTGCTAATTTTATGTCTTGTGCTTTTAATTTGATGTATGCTTATTTTAATGGTAAGCCTGTTTCTAGTGATAAGACTACTCCTCGTCAGCATGTGAATAATAAGAAGCATGATAGGTCTAAGAATGCTAGTCCTTCTAAGGCTAGAAAGGAGACATTTGTGCCTAAGCCTAAACATAAATTTGTTAAGACTGTTTATAAGGTCAAATGTTCAGTCCTAGGCAATCAATCCTATGTTGCGACAAGTTTGTCTCCAGCTTAGTTGCGACATCCAACTCCCTATAGAGGCTAACTTGCGACTATAGGGGGGGGGGTTTGCTATACTTTAGAAACAAATCTAAGTTACGAGCCTCATCGAAAAAAATTCTAAGTCCTGAGTGCTTTCTTTGTTGTCGCCACTTAGAGTTATTAATAAATCTAAGTTGCGACTTCAGGAACATAACTCACAATTTTATTCTGATAAAATAAAATCAATCCTTTTTCATAAATGCAAAAGAAATCATAAATTCAAAATAAATAATGTGCTGCTTTTATATCAATTTTATGGATTCTTCACAATATAAATTTACTTAAAATCCATTAAAATGATAATTCATATTTTTTATTCAGAATTATACAACTCTTATCATTAATTTGATAATATCATATTTTTATGAAATAAAATTATGCTGCAATCTACAAATTAAATTTAATGAACTCCTTTAAATATTAAATTATTTAAAGTCCACTAATATTAATAAATCACAACCCTGATTACTAAAATTGAAACTTTTATCATTGAATTGATAATATCTCAATCTATTAAATCAGAAATTACGCTTCATCATTTTACTCATAAATTAACTAATTATGATTATATTATTTTAAAATAATTTAAAAATATATGTGTGCTGAAATATTTATCAGTTAGATACAAGCACACAAATATTTGAGTTACGAGAAATAAATAATGCAAATAAATTCACATGTCCTTGTTAGTCCCTTAACAATCTAGCAAGAATTACAGAAGGGGGGGTTGAATGAAATTCTCCTTTTTCTTCAAATCAAGTGATTCAACTCGATAACAAATATATCTGTTTTAATCAGCACAATGCGGAATATGAACTTGAATGGATTAAAACATAAGTGATTAAAAACACAAGTCTTTAAAAACTTTCTGGTGGATTTAAACAATTCCACCAGAGATATATATAATATATCGAGAGGACCCTGTGTACAAAATTGTTCACAGCTTCTTACAAAAACATACAACAACTAGGAATTACAGGAAATGCTAAAGATATTGCTTACAAAGATTTCTCTGTTCTTTTCTTAGCTCTGGCTCTGTTGTATATCTCTCTTGTTATTTTTGCTACTTTCTTGGTTTATATATTTATATTACCAAGATTACAAAGTCAACATAACTGAATAAATATTAAATCTAACAGTCTTGAAATTTGCTGCTTTTAGTCCTCTAGTACCCAGTAAAAGGGCTTCCACAGTGTTTTTGTATCCAACAACTCGGCGGCTGTATGTCAGCTTTCACTGTTAAACTGATGTTTTGAATCTTAATATATTCATCCGTCGACTGCTGGATCATCCGTTGATGACCTAGTTGATCATCCGTCGACTGCTGTGTTAAACATCTGTTGATAGTCATTTAATCATCCGTCGAAGCTTTGTTAATCATCCGTTGGTAGCTATTTTGGCACTTGACTTCACTTCACTTATACAGAATTACAAGAAATCGTTTATGTACAATTAATCAACCTATTCTGCATATCTAGTTGAAGTCAACATGACTTATATGCTGCTACAGATACTATACAAAGGTGAATACAACACTGTGCTACAAACTTATTATTACATAAGCTACTCACTCGATGGATAGTAAATTAATCATCCGTCGGGACTAGGATGAGTTATCCGTCCGGATTTAAAAACCTTATCCGTCGAGTGCTACACTAATTCACTAAGTAAAATCTACTTAGACATTTTGTTAAGGTGATCATCAAGTACACAACATATACACAACAATCTCCCCCAATTTATGTCTACTGGAATTGTAGCCATAAATTAAGAGACACTTGATGATCACAAAACATCCTTAACATCTATCTTTAAAGATAAGTAGATAGTACTGGAAAGTGCTTCAATTTAAACAAAAGGTATAAGGTTTGGCTCACAGTCAGTTCAAGATGCTCCTCTAGCCTGAGCATATTTTTCTAGTGTCTTGAAGGTCTGGATCTTCTTCCAAGCTTTCTGTTGTTTTCTTCAATTTGATTCTGGAGCTGTCTGTGGAATTCTAGTTCATCAGAATTTGAGAGATCTAACATTTCTTGTATCTCCCAGAGAGTCTCATTACTAGAGATACTCAATTGGTCTTCTAATCTGAAGAATCTTCTCACACCTTTTTCATCCTTGAATTCCATCAGCCAGTAGGGTCTTAGATGCACTCTACTTCCAGTGAAAGGAATAAATAGAGTCTTTGGAAGTGCATCTTTGGCTCTAGTGCTCCTTAGTTCTTCAATCTTCTTTAGAACCAGTCTTCTAGCTGTCACATTGAATCCATAGTTCTTTTTGAAAGATGAGTAAACTTTTATCAGAACAGATTGGCTCTCTAGAAGAATCCTGTGAAGTGGCCATGTTATCTCATTTCCTCCTTTGTACTTGAATACCAACCTTTCTGGAAGGTTCCTGTAGGCATCAATCCCCCTCACTTCATCTAGTTCATCTAGATAGAGGTTTAGATCAGAAAATTCTTTGATGTCACAGATGTACAAGTAATCTCCCCTATTGGTCTTGAGTTGAGCTTTGACTACTGATTTGGATTGGAGAGGTGACAACTTCACTTTCTTGACTGCCCTTGATTTTGTCCTTTTTGGCTTTGTAAGAATTGACAAGTTGAAGTCAGGAATTGGTAACTTATCCCACTCTATTGGCTCATCCTTTGGCACAATAGGTTCTCCATGTATGTTTCTGTAGGGGTCCACCACCCTTATATCTTCAAATACCATAGAGGGCATTGATGCTTGAGTTTCAGCTTGAGTGGATTCCTTTGGAAATTGATCTTCCAATCCCTTATCAACAACATCCAACTTCCTCTTTGTCCTTTTAGCCAGTCTTTTCACTCTTGGGGATTTCTTCTGTTCTTCAATCTTTTTCTCTGATTCAGTAGCTTGAGATGGTTGAGAGGGAATTTGTTGAGAAGAATTCATAGCCTGTAGTTTAGCCAAGATAGCAAGCTGTTCTTTCTTTTGTTTAGACTTCTTTGAATCTAGAGCAGCTTGCCTCTTTTGTTGTTTTAATCTGGCTTTTTCTTCTTTCTTTGCAAGAGCAAATTGTGGATGTCCAGCTACCACACAAATTTCCTTCCCATTTTTGAATATCTTTGCAATTCTCTTTCTTAAGACTGAATTAGCTGGATCTTTGTTGAGGAGAATAGATCTTGACAGAAGCTTCTTTTCATCAGGCTTGGGTGTCTCATACACAGTATCCATATGGTTCTTCAAAGATGACTTTGGATAGTTTGCCCTAGGTTTAAGAATTATCTTAGCCTTTGTAGACTTGATGTTGGAAGATTGTCCTTTGTCCAGATAGTTCATGCTTATCTCATTACACTGATTGGCTTGACATGAGAGTGATGAATGGCTGACTGATCTGGTTCCTTGACTAATTGAAACTTTTTCTTTATTTCCTCATCAATCTTCTTCCAGTTGATCAGTGTCAACTTTTCTTTATCAGCATCTTTTAAGTTTTCTGCTGCTGCATTTATGAGATCTATACCATCTGTAGCTAGTGGCTTGGAGATAGTGATTGAGGGTACAATTACTTTGCTGATTTGAACTTTAAGTTGCTCCCCCTCAGTTGGTCCTTTCTCCTCCTTACTGGATTCTCTCTCCCCTTACTTGATTCTCTCTCCCCCTTTTTGTGATCAGCAAGTGAAGGAGTGAGGTCTTGTGCTTTAGCCAGTTGCATAAGAAGATTTGTCTGAGTTTGTTGATTTTGAAGAAGTAGAGCCACTGAATTCTCAATGATTTGAACTCTGGTGTCCAGCTTGGCTATCTTCTTTTCAGAATCTGATTCTCTCCTTAGTCTTAGTAATAGATCTTGCATGGTACTATATGGCATTACTGAATCCAGCTTCTGAGAGTTATATGTCTTCAAGTCAGCTATATCTCTTTTTAATTCATCCACATTGTGATTCTGTCTCAAGTGTTGGATCTTCATTAAATGTAAATAGTCTAGGTGAGCTTGAAGAACAACCTTAGTACCAGCATTTGAAGTTTCCTGAATGGCTTGTTGAATTGCTTGTACTTGTTGGATCAAAGACACCTCAAATTGGCCTGGTGTAGTGTCCTTTGACCATGCCCATTCAGGTAAACCAAAAGAACAAGAGTCATCATCATCAGAGTTTACTCCAAATTCTTCAGATGGCTCTCCAGCTTGAGAAGGCATTCTATTCACAGCAGCTTTATCTCTTTGAAGAGATTGTGTGGTGTGCACTAAGTTCAAAGTCTGCTCTGCCTCCACATTGCCCTGAGCAGCCAACAGTTGATATGCTGAAACAGGGTGAGTAAAAGTGTCAGCATCCAAGGAAATGTTATCAATTACAGTTTTGTAATGTTGCTGAAATTGTCTTTCCTTTTCAGCATCATCCACAATCATTGACTCACTAGCAATGGCTGGTTCCATCCTTATTTCACCAGTACCTGCTTTTCTCTCATATTCTCTCTTTTGTTGCATCAGGGTCTCACCCTGGCTACCCACCCTCACACCCTCACACCCTCACCTTCACCTACTAAGGTGGGACTCCTCTCACTTACTTTTGCCAATCCTGAATGAATGGATTGCTGAGATTCACTCCTTTCCTCTCCTTTTACTCGGGAGCAACCCAGCCTCTCACTCAATGCACTCTCCTCTCTCAGTCCTAAGAGTGATTGTATTACCACCAAATCTTCTGTACTTGAAACAATTGAAGTGGGAAGTTGTGCAGAGACACTCGACGGATAGGTGATATCCGTCGGGTGATTGGTAAAGCTATCCGACGGATAACTGCTGTTAAGCTTATCCGTCGGGATACAAACACTGCTCGACGGATGAGCAATATCCACCGAGAGAGTAGAAATGAATGAGGTGGGAAGAGAAACTATTGTTGACTCTGTGATGATTGAAGTTATTTGAGGCACAGATGTCACAATAGAATCTGAAAGAATTGGTAAGTGAGCCAACAAATCATCTAAAAGATGATGCTCACTTGCACTGGATTTTGGCTTCCCCAACAAGGTTAAAGAAGGGGAATCAAGAATTGAAGTGTTTATCATGTCCACTTCCAGTGAGTTGGATGGTGAGGATTGTGTTTCTATGGCTTCTATTATGAGAGATTTTGGCTGTGATTCCACATTTACTGGAACCACATCAATTTGAATTTGAGAAGGTGCAGGGACTGTGTCTTTAGCACCAGTTTGCACTAAGTGTGTGCCCTGTGCATCCCCAATTGTTTTTGATTTCTTCTTTCTGGTATAAGTTTGGGGTGAGTTTGTGTCCCTAACCCTCTTGGCCTGTGCTCTTGGTTGAGAGCTTTGTTCAATAACTACATCCTTTTGGGAGGATGCAGCTAGAAGTGAGCTTTTATCCTTTTTAAGCACTGCAGTTTGTTGGGAAACTGCAGTGTGGCTAGGCTGGACATCACTCATCTCTCCATCCTTATTCTTGGGGTTTCTTTGATGTTCACCCCTTCCCTCACCAGTCTTACTCTTCTTCACACTCCCCTCTTTGGCTTTGGTAGATTTTATAACTGGTACCTTTTGAGAGATACCAGAAGGGGCTTTCTTTGATTTGGATTTTGAAATTATAGTAGTTTTGGCAGCTTTGGTAGGCAACTGTTTGGTCATTGACACAGTTGCCATAGCAGTGCCTGAAGTCAAAGAAATAGAAGAGATTGGAGTAGTGGAGGGTATGGATGAACTTACCTCACTTACCTGAGGTGTCAGCATTACAGGAAAGTAGAACATTGGCACATCCTTGTGATGGTTGGCTCTGTTCAAGTCTGCAATGATTCTTCTCTCTTGAACCCAACAAGCTAATTTGTTGTTTGGGTTCTCAAGTACAATCTCTTGACAAAGATGGTTAGCCAATAGCATAAAAAATCTAGCATAGTAAATGTTCTTTCCTCTTTTGGCTAAGTCACCTAGTTTAAAACCTAACTCATATAAAACAAGGTCACTGAAATTGTAATAATGGTCTGTAACTAGCATGTATAGCATGTTAAGCATGGAAATGTTCACAGAATCAAAATTACTGATTTTTCCAGAAAAGACTTTAGTTACTACATCACACAAATAACTACATTCCTTCCTAAGACCTAGTCTTCTAATTTCACTTAGTTTAGCAATAGGAAGTGCATAATGGATAGAATTTAGCATATTGATAATATCAGTGTCAGTGTGTGTTGCAGTTGCATTATCATCAGGAATTTTGAAACATGCCTTTATAACATCACTATTGATACAGAACTCATTACCTTTGATGGTCAGAGTAATGGTTTTGTCAGTAGAGTTGTAGATTGCTGTTGTCCACATCTCCTCAACAACTTCACAATGAATTGTAGGTGATTCCAGCATGGCAAAATTCAACTTGCAGTTCTTCACGAAGTCCATCATTTTATGATAGTCTTCAGATTGCTGAATCTCCTTATTGACCAAAGCGGTGAAGTTGTTCTTCTCATAGATGAACCCAGTCTGTGACATGATCTTTACTATGGGTGCCATTGTTAAAGAAGAAAAGCTTGAAGAGAAAGAGGGTTTTTGCTTGAGAGAAAATGAAATAACACAGTTGAATTTGAGAATGATAAAAGAAAATGATTAGAATGAATTAAGCTTTTATACTTTACTCAAAATCAACGGATAAAAATAAAAACAAATAAATAAATTACCCAATAGAAATTGTCTAAAATAGCCGTTTAAAAATTCCACCCATTATCCATCGTGTGATACTTACAAACCGTACGTATACTCGATGGATAATGTTCAGGGAATTAACGGTTAAGATTTAGACACTTCGACGGATGAGATTAATCAGATATCTGTCGAGCCTTAAAATACTCCAGAAAAGTAATTGATTTTTATTTACAATTTGTACATCGATGGATGACTCAACCCGATGGATAATGGTTATCCGTCGAGATGCAAATTTTGACTTAGCCAAAATTTCATCCAAGTCTAAAAATCAATTAAATTTCTGGCTGCTAATCAACTTGCAAATTAACTTAAATAAATTCAAGAGTAATTAAGCATACCTAACTCACTTACCAACCTAGAAAAGGTGGATTCATCCAGTGGCTTGGTAAAGATATCTGCAAGTTGCTTCTCACTTGGAACAAAATGTAACTCTACAGTACCATTCATTACATGTTCCCTTATGAAGTGGTACTTGATGTCTATATGCTTTGTCCTTGAATGTTGCACTGGATTTTCAGTGATGGCAATTGCACTTGTGTTGTCACAGAAAATAGGAATCCTTTCAACTTGCATACCATAGTCTAGCAATTGATTTCTCATCCACAGAATTTGTGCACAACAACTGCCAACAGCAATGTATTCAGCTTCAGCTGTAGAAGTAGACACTGAATTTTGCTTTTTACTGAACCAGGACACAAGCTTGTTTCCTAGAAATTGACAGGTTCCTGTTGTACTTTTTCTATTAATTCTACAACCTGCATAATCTGCATCTGAATAACCAATTAGATCAAAACCAGAATCTCTAGGATACCAAATGCCAAGTTTTGGTGTTCCCTTGAGATATCTGAAAATTCTTTTAATAGCTATCAAATGAGACTCTCTAGGATCAGCCTGAAATCTAGCACACAAACATGTAGCAAACATTATATCTGGCCTACTGGCTGTTAAATACAAAAGTGAGCCTACCATGCCTCTATAGCTTGAAATATCCACAGACTTTTCAGTAGTGTTTAATTCAAGCTTAGTTGCAGTGGCCATGGGAGTTTTTGCAGATGTACAATCCATTAGATCAAATTTCTTTAAAAGATCAAAAATATATTTAGTTTGACTAATGAATATTCCATCACTAACTTGCTTAACTTGTAAGCCAAGAAAATAAGTTAGTTCTCCCATCATACTCATTTCATACTTACTTTGCATCAGTTTGGCAAACTTTTTACAAAGTTTCTCATCTGTAGAGCAAAAAATAATATCATCTACATAAATTTGAACAAGTATGCTAGAGCCATTAACATTTCTGAAAAATAAAGTTTTATCTACAGTACCTCTTGTGAAGTGATTTTCCAAAAGGAACCTTGATAAAGTGTCATACCAGGCTCTAGGTGCTTGCTTCAGTCCATAAAGTGCTTTCAGTAGATAATAGACATATTCTGGGAAATTTGGAACTTCAAAGCCAGGTGGTTGACTTACATATACTTCCTCCTCCAAATCTCCATTCAGAAAGGCACTTTTGACATCCATTTGATAGACCTTGAAATTGGCATGGTCTGCATAGGCTAAGAAAATTCTGATGGCTTCAAGTCTTGCAACATGAGCAAAAGTTTCATCAAAATCTATCCCTTCTTGTTGACAGTAGCCCTTAGCAACCAATCTAGCTTTGTTCCTGACTACTATGCCATTTTCATCCATCTTGTTTCTGAATACCCACTTAGTGTCTATAGGCTTCTTTCCCTTAGGCTTGTGTACCAGCTTCCATACTTTATTTTTTTCAAATTGGTTTAGCTCCTCCTGCATAGCTAAAATCCAATCAGGATCCAACAAAGCTTCTTCTACCTTCTTAGGTTCCTCCTTAGTCATTTGGGTTATGCCTTTGAAACCACTAGATGCAACAGAATTATCATGCATATTATGGCAAAAAGGAAATGGCATGCTTGGTGCAAACATGTTATTCCAGTAAGGTATGCTAAATGGTATTTGAGGCATATTGTATGCAGCATAATATGAATTTGGTGCAAATGGCATATTAGCAAAATGTGCATTCATGTTCTGTGTAGGCATAGCATTAACAGGCATGGGAGGCATGACATTCATGTTAGAGAATTGAGGTTGAACAGACATGGGAGTAGGCATGGCAGATTTGCAATTAACAGATAAATGATTTATACTACCACACTTGACACAGATTTTTCTAGTTGCATGTTTATCAGGTGTGTAGTTATTGTGTTTATTAATCCCTACTTTACCATTCCTGTTGGTTTTCTTTTTAGTCTCTATTTTTACCTCTATTTTCTCAAGTCTGTCACTTAACTGTTTGACAGTCATGTGACCAACATTAGCCTTCTTCCCATTCTTGGCTTGACTTGACTCTCCTGGAACAAAGTTCTTGGAAACAGACCCATACTTATCATTAAGCTTGTTTAATTTGGCTTTGCTGATGGGTTTGCTTACAGCCGACGGATGAAGATTTTTGTCATTCGACGGATAACACTCTTTGTTATCCGACGGATAGTCCTCATCATCCGTCGAGTCTACATCTGTCAGCAACCCATCCACCAAAATAGGTTCTAGTTTCTCCTTATTCTTTTTCCAGGCTTCATCATAAAAAGACTCAATTCCTTAAACCTTGGTGATTTGTGCATGAACATCTCTGGATGTTTTCCAAGCTTTAATCACCTCTTGTTCATGATCAAGCTGCTTCTTTAAAATCTCTTCCTTTTTCAAGGACTCAGTTAATTCCTCCTTGGAAACTCTACACTCAATTTTAAGTTCCTCAAACTCAACAAACTGAGACTCAAGCACATTATTCCTCTCACTCAAAAACAAGTTGTTTTCTTTAAGTTTAGCATTTTCTTTAGTGAGTGACTTAAGTGTAACACGCAAATGATATAATTCAGTAGACATTTCATTTATTGCATCATTATACTCAGCTTTAGATAAATGTGCAAGGTTTGCAGTGATTACCTGATTGCTTGAGGAACTTGTCTCTGTTTCATCAGACTTGGCCATAAGGGCTAGATTAACATAGCTGACATCTTCATCTTCATCCAAACCATCAGCTGCCCAGTCATTCTCTTGTGTGATAAAAGCCCTTTTCCTTCTGTTTGAGTAGATCAAAGTACTTTTGCTTGTAATCAACAGACTCAAATCTTTTCTTGCTGGAATCTGACTTTTTACACTCATTTGCAAAATGCCCTGCCAAGCCACATTTGAAACACTTGAATTTTGATTTATCCACCATGTTTCTCTTTGGCTTGGCAGCTCCAAAGTTCTTTTTGAACTTGAGCTTGGCAAATCTTCTTGAAAGGAATGCTAGGTGCTCATCAATGTCCTCCATGTCATCTTGGCTCAATGCATCTTCATCTTCTGCAGCTAGCCCTTTGCCCTTGGTTTCATATGCCCTTGAAGTTGATTCCACAGCTTCCATCTTCACTTCCTTCTCCAATTCCAGATCAGCAACTAATGCAATGGATCCTCCTTTCTTCTTTCCTCTCTCCATTCTTTCATCCTGCTCTATTTGAAGCTCATAGTTTTCAGAATGCCATACAGTCTCTCCAAAGTAAACTCCTTATAGTCCTGTGAGTTTCTCAATGAGACTGTCATTGGTTTCCATTCCTTTGGAAGAGATCTGAGAAATTTCAGATTGGAGTCTTTAGTCTGATAGACTTTTCCATGCAATTTAAGAGCATTTAGTAGCTTTTGAAATCTACTAAAGATGTCAGTGAGTGACTCACTTTCTTCATTGTGAAAATGCTCATATTGCTGAATCAGGAGCTGCATTTTATTTTCTCTTACTTGCTCAGTACCATCACAGATTATCTGTATTGTGTCCCATACTTCCTTGGCTGTTTTGTAGTTGATGATGTTATCAAACATATCTGCATCAACACCATTGAACAGAATGTTCATAGCCTTCTTATCTTTCCTGACTTGCTCAATATCAGAATCAGACCATTCATGTCTTGGCTTTGGAACAGATGGTTCATTTCCTGTTGCAGCTCTCATTGGAACATGAGGGCCTCTTTCTATACAGTCCACATAGGCCTCATCTTGAGAAAGCATGTGAAGATGCATCTTTACCTTCCAATGATGGTAATTGTCTTTATCAAGAAAAGGAATTTTGATTCCAACATCTTTCTTGTTCATCTTGCTTAATTGTTTTCATCTTTAAACTCTTTGTAGATTAAGAGCTTGCTCTGATACCAATTGTTAGTCCCTTAACAATCTAGCAAGAATTACAAAAGGGGGGGTTGAATGGAATTCTCCTTTTTCTTCAAATCAAGTGATTCAACTCGATAACAAATATATCTGTGTTAATCAGCACAATGCGGAATATGAACTTGAATGGATTAAAATATAAGTGATTAAAAATACAAGTCTTTAAAAACTTTCTGGTGGATTTAAACAATTCCACCAGAGATATATATAATATATCGAGAGGACCCTGTGTATAAAATTGTTCACAGCTTCTTACAAAAACATACAACAGCTAGGAATTACAGGAAATGCTAAAGATATTGCTTACAAAGATTTCTCTGTTCTTTTCTTAGCTCTAGCTCTGTTGTATATCTCTCTTGTTATTTTTGCTACTTTCTTGGTTTATATATTTATATTACCAAGATTACAAAGTCAACAGAACTGAATAAATATTAAATCTAACAGTCTTGAACTTTGCTGCTTTTAGTCCTCTAGTACCCAGTAGAAGGGCTTCCACATTGTTTTTGTATCCAACAACTCGGTGGCTGTATGTCAGCTTTCACTGTTCAACTGATGTTTTGAATCTTAATATATTCATCCGTCGACTGCTGGATCATCCGTCGATGACCTAGTTGATCATCCGTCGACTGCTGTGTTAAACATCCGTTGATAGTCATTTAATCATCCGTCGAAGCTTTGTTAATCATCCGTTGGTAGCTATTTTGGCACTTGACTTCACTTCACTTATACAGAATTACAAGACATCGTTTATGTACAATTAATCAACCTATTCTGTATATCTAGTTAAAGTCAACATGACTTATATGCTGCTATAGATACTATAAAAAGGTGAATACAACACTGTGCTACAAACTTATTATTACATAAGCTACTCACTCGATGGATAGTAAATTAATCATCCGTCGGGACTAGGATGAGTTATCCGTCGGGACTTAAAAACCTTATCCGTCGAGTGCTACATTAATTCACTAAGTAAAATCTACTTAGACATTTTGTTAAGGTGATCATCAAGTACACAACATATACACAACAGTCCTTAAAATATTGGCATTAAATAACAAGTGAACTTATCCCAGAAAAAGAGCAGTTATTGACTTCTAATTTAATTAATTAGAAAGATTTAACATCCCAAGTTCACTAACCAACTTAGAGAAAGTGTTTTCATCAAGTGGTTTAGTGAAGATGTCTGCAATTTGATCTTCTGCGGGTACAAAATATAATTTCACAGTTCCATTTGTGACATGGTCTCTGATAAAGTGATGCCTGATATCAATATGCTTTGTTCTCGAGTGCTGAACTGGGTTGTTGGAGATTGCTATAGCACTAGTATTGTCGCGAAATATTGGAATCTTTGACATCAACAGACCATAATCCCGGAGTTGGTTCCTCATCCACAAGATTTTAGTACAACAGCTTCCAACAACTATGTATTCAGTCTCAGCAGTTGATGTGGATGTTGAGTGCTGCTTCTTGCTATTCCAGGATACCAACCTTCTTCCAAGAAACCGACAGCTTCCGAAAGTACTTTTTTGATCAATAGTATAACCTGCAAAATCTGAATCTGTATAGCCAGCTAGGTTAAAACCTGTACCTTTAGGGTACCAAATACCAAGATTTGGGGTCCCGTTCAGTTCCCTAAAAATCCTTTTAACAGCTATAAGATGAAACTTTTTAGGATCAGCTTGAAATCTAGCACATAAGCATGTTACAAACATAATATTTGGCCTACTTACTGTAAGATATATAATAATGAGCCTATCATACCTCTGTAGTTTGTGATGTCAACTTTCTTACCAGTTTTGTCCTGATCAAGCTTTGAGGTTGTTGGCATTGGAGTCTTTGCAGGAGTTGAATCTTCCAAATTGTACTTCTTGAGAAGTTCTTTGATGTACTTGGATTGACAAATTAATATACCATCTTTCCTTTGACTCACTTGTAATCCAAAAAAGTAGTTCAACTCTCCCATCATGTCATTTCATACTTACTCTGCATTAGCTTAGAAAATCTCTTGCAAAAATCATCATTAGTAGAGCCAAATAATATGTCATCAACATATACTTGAACTAATATAATATCAGATTTATTCATTTTTTGAAACAGAGTTTTATCTACAACACCTCTAGCAAAACCATTTTCAAGTAGAAATTCTGAGAGAGTGTCATACCATGTCCTTGGAGCTTGCTTGAGTTCATAAAGGGCTTTTAATAGAAAGTATACAAAGTCTGCCAAATTTGGATCTTCAAAACCTGGAGGTTGTTCAACATACACTTCTTCTTCTAGCACCCCATTCAGGAATGCACTTTTCACATCCATTTGATAAAATTTAAAGTCTGAATGTGATGCAAATGCCAGAAACATCTTGATTGCCTCAAGCCTAGCTACTGGAGCAGAGGTTTCATTATAATCTTTACCCTCTTCTTGATACTAACCTTTAGCTACCAGTATGCCTTTATTTCTCGATACAATGCCATCTTCCTCTAACTTATTTTTGAATACTCACTTGGTGCCATTTACTGACTTGTCTTTTGGACGGGGTACTAGATTCCATACCTTCTGCCTCTCAAACTGATTGAGTTCTTCTTGCATAGCAATAACCCAATCTGGATCTTCAAGTGCCTCATCCATTTTTTTAGGTTCCATTTCGAGAGAAACCCTGAAAAGTGACATTCATTTTGTGTGGAATGTCTAGTTCTCACTCATGTGTTAGGATCACCAATGATCAGTTCAAAGGGATGGTCTCTATTCCAAACTCTTTGTCTAGGCAGATAAGATCTTGATGTTTCCCCTTGTTCAGCATGATGTTGAGTGTGAACTATAGATCCTCTTCCTGCTCCCCCTGAGTTGCTACCACCATGACTTGATGATTCTGATCTTTGAGTAGTAGTTCTTGTAGGGGTTCCTGTATGATAATTAGAACCACCATTTCCACCATCACCACCACTTAATTCATGATCATCATTGCCATGTATTTTAGGTATAACATGAGCAATCTCAGGTTCTTCCTCATCCGAAGGATCATCTGAAAGATTTTAAAATTCCAGAGATTCAAAATCCTTTTCTCTTTGCAGGCTTGCTAACTTGGTGTCGTCGAACATTACATCAAGGCTTTCAATCACCTTCTGATCATCAATCACATAAACCCTCACTACTAGAATTCTGTCAATAGACATCGGTTCTTAGACATCGGTTGCTCAGACAACCGATGTCAAAGGTATTTTAGACATCGATTATTTCTAAAGCGATGTTACTGCGTTTATTAGACATCGGTCAATAAAAAAACCGATGTTAATAGTTATTTTTAAAAAATAAGAAAGATGAATTATACATCGATTTTAACATAACTGATGTCGAGTTTTCTTAAACATCGGTTTAAAATTACAACCGTCGTTAATGATTAATTTCAAAAAATTTAAAAAACACGCGGATAAATTCCCCCTCAGTTTTCCAAATGTTCCCCCTACCAAAAACAAAAAACCCCCAATTTCCCCCCTTCAGGACTAAATTCTAATATTCTATCCCCTTTCATACACTCCTCTCGCTCTCTCGGTCATACTCCCGTCTCTCTCTCCCTCTCATTCTCTTCTTTCTCTTCCATCTCTCTCATCTCTCTCTCTCCAATTCAACATAGGAGGGAGATTTTCATTTCCTAAATTCTCTCCAATCTACTACACTTACCCTCTGTATTTTCCCCTAATTCACAAATACACACACACATACAACAAACACTTCTATTCACCGGTAATTTTCTAGGTCATGGAAGAAGAACCGACGGCTCTGGCGACTGCATCTCGCCATTCGGTTAGTCACAATCTCCACTTCTCACTCCTTAATCAAATTATATATATATATATATATATGTGTGTGTGTGTTTTAATATGTTTTTGAAACGCTAATTGTGTGTTAATTTCGGTTTTGAACAGAAAAGACCTAGGGTTTTGGTGTACGGTAAGAGTGTAGTCGATGTTCAGAGCCCCGAACGAGATAATTCGTTCGATGATTTTGAAGAACCTCATCCGAAAACTAGCAGGAGGGGTTTGGGTAGCTCGAACAGAGATGGTGAGGAGGTAGGTGGTTTGGGTAGTGATACTGAAGGAGGCGTTTGTATGTATATCCAGGAGGGATGTGTTTCTGGATTGACTGAGATTGTGAAGGAAGTGGCCGGGAAAGTGCAGAACATGGATGTTAATGGTGCACCTGTAGTGTTTGAGGAAATGCGTGATCCAGAAAAGGTGGATAATTCGAATGTGTGTTTGGATGGTGATGTACGTTTCCATCAATTGGTCTGATCTGTTACTGAAATCTTGATTACTTTTGTTACACAACTGTGAAAATACTGTCCTTTTTGTGTTGTGTGTTTTGTTGTGATGATGAACTGAACAGTCTGACTCCAAGATTTACTATGATGGACGTCCATTCAGGTCGGATAATTATCATGTTATTTCTAGTAATTATGATACATTTTTAAGAACCATTTCACCTAATCCAGTTCTTAGTACACTAACTGCTACAAGAACTCAATCTCAACGATTGGAGAAAGATTTGATCAGGAAAGATATTGTGTCTGGAGTTCTGAAGAAACCTTTGTCACCACAACCTTGTAAGGATTACCATGCGGCACTGCTTTGTGCTGACGACTATTACCTCGAGGTACATACTTCAATGTTTAATTAAAATGTGCTCCTTACTAATATATAATGAATGTGTATAGATATAAAAGTGAGTACATTTTAGTGCTGGACTAGTACGTGATCAGTGATGACATTAACTATGATTATTCACTATAGTCGTAAGGCATACTGGTTTTAATTTAGAATTCAACCAAGTGATAGGATTTCCTTTGCCTGAAGTATTACTACATTAAAATAGGAATAATGTTTTTGGTAACATTCAGTTACTGGAAATTGCTTTTTTTTTGGTATTTATAAGTATCCTGTGCAATTGTAGTATTAAGGGAAGTCTTTTGCAACCTCGAAAGCAATCTTGGGATGATTTCGTGCTCTGATGGCATGCACATTGAAATAACTAACAATGTATCTTTGAGTTGTCGTTTACAACTAATTCTAGTAAAACCTTAAATCCAGCATCAAACTCTGAGTAGTCAGCAAAAATGTTGTGCTAGTTGAATATAGGGATAATATCCACACCCAGTATTACTCTTTCTGCAGATTTTAAACTATCATTCAACAAAATATGTTTGAAGATGTCTCCCTAAGCAAGAAGCAACATTAGAGATGATGTTGTTCATGAATTTCTCTTGAAATTCATTACTGATGGAATTCTGGGTTTTGTGATTGTTTGACTAAATGTTTCAAAATTGATTACTTGCACGTTCCATAAAATGTTTACATTTATAGAAAATATATTAATATATGCTATGTATTTTTGTCTGTTCTTTTGAAATTTCGTATTTCATTTGGTAAGTTTTTTTTGTCCATCTTGCAGCTCACGGTATCGAGAATGTGGTTATCATAGGTTCAGCTCCTACTGGGTATACTACAGGTATCTATGCAGTTCGAGCAAATTTAAAGCCCCTGGTGTTTGAAGGATATCAGACAGGTGGTGTCCCTGGGGACAGTTGATGATCACTACAGAAGTAGAGAACTTTCCAGGTTTTCCGGAGGGAATAACTGGCCTAGACTTGATGGATGGGTAATTGAAAGTTTTGACCTTGCCAATACAAGAATTTGATAATTTTAAGTTTGGGGAGATCAGTTTATGTTTATTTATAGGCAGTATTATTCATGAAAATGTACTGAGAAATATTTGGTTTATGATACTGTAGTTTGAGTTTTGCAATTCAATTTTGTTAGTTTAGTTTTTTGGTATTATATGTAAAAATTTAAATATTCGTCATTAAACCATGTTTAATACAATGTTTTAGATTAAAAATCGATGTCTATTTCTGTAAATAACATCGGTTATATTAACAAAGCTGGTGTTGAAACATATTTTATACAACGGTTGAATATAAATGATCGATGTCTAATGTTAGATTTGACCTGAAAAAGACATCAGAATCTTCCCAAAGCGTTGTGTAAGAATATTTTAGACATCGGGTAAAAACCGATGTCAATGAAAAAATACTTTTAACATCAGTCGCGAAGACATCAACCATTTTTTACATAGACATCGGTTTTTAACCGATGTCTAAGGTGTTTTTTCTAGTAGTGCCTTGTAAGCATTACATTCCAGAGAGTAGCCAAGAAATATGTCTTCTTCTGCCGTATCATCAAATTTTCCCAGATGCTCATTTCCATCTTTAAGCACAAAACATTTAGCCCCAAACACATTAAAGTATTTCAGTGTTGGTTTCTTGTCAGCCATAATCTCATAAGAAGTCTTGTCATGATCTTTATTAATCAGGGTATGATTTTGAGTGTAACATGCTGTATTGACAACTTTAGCTCAGAAGTAGGTAGAAAGTGTTGATTCACTTAACATAGTCCTTGCTGCTTCAACCAAGGTACGATTGTTCCTTTCTACTACTCAATTTTATTGTGGAGTTCTTGGTGCTGAGTACTGTCTCGAAATACCTTTCACTGTACAGAATTCATTAAGAAATGTATTCTTGAGCTCTGTTCCATTTTCTGATATGATCTTTCTGACAGGTAGTTTTGCTTCCAACTTAATCTTCTTTATGTGATCAACTATTATTTATGGTACTTCATCCTTTGATTGTAAGAACAACGCCCATGTGTACTTGGAGTAATCATCGAATATCACTAAAGCATATCTTTTCCAGTGACAACACATTCACTAGACCAAATAAATCCATGTGAATTAACTGAAGAGGTTCAGTTATGCTTATCATTTCCTTGCTTCTGTGTGATGCTTTCTTTGACTTACCCTTTTAACATGATTCACGGAGTCCTTCTTGACAGAATTCCATCTATGGTAAACCTCTCACCAATTCCTTCTTTACCAAAAAGTTCAATATTATGAAATTCAAGTGCGAGAGTTTCTTATGCCATAACCAACTTTGTTCTGATGAAGCTTTGCTATAGAAACACCTCATTACTCCATCACAGGGAGACTTCAAGTCAGCTACGAACATATTACCTTTTCTCACTCCCTGTAAAACAAGCTTCTAATCTTTCCTATGAGTGATTAAACACCTTTCTGGTCTGAAGTCAATATTGTATCCTTTATCACAAAACTGACTGACGCTCAGAAGATTATGCTCTAATCCTTCCACAGAGATTTTTTCAATGATGACATTTCCAATTTCCAAATTGCCATATCCCTTAATAAATCTTTTGTTGTCATCTCCAAAGGTAACTATGGGGCCAACTTTCTCAACCACACCCGTGATCAGGGACTTTTCTCCTGTCATGTTCCTAGTACACCCGCTGTCTAGAATCCACATGATCTTTTCCTTTTGAACCTTACCCTGCAAACACAGATTGATTAAGAAGACTTTTATACACATGTTTTCTTGGGTCCTGAAGGTTTAGGGGTAGAAACAGGATGAACAAATGAAACCTTAACAGGCTTAGCTTTCACTGACTCCTTCTCAGTACTAGTCTCAACAGAGTTGTCAGACTTACATAGATGAGGTACTACAATCTTTGCCTGTTTGTGCTCATTACTCATTCTTGTCTTAGCGTTAGTGCAAGTGCTAGCATTTGCATGAAAAGCTTTAAAATACTCATACATGGTAACAAATGCACATGGCATGCAACCAACTACGCCACAAGGCTCATGAAAACTAGGCATGTTAGGCATGACAGGTACACTAGAAGATGTAACAGATTCTACTTTAGCTTTTGTGCATGTATGTGCATGCTATGCAACAGAATTACAATTATTACATAACTTTCCAGATGCAGATGAGGAAGATGTAAAATTTGATTTCTTATTTACACCTACCTTATCATTCCTATTCTTCTTAGCCTTAAGCTTAACACTCTCACCTACCTTATCATTCCTATTCTTCTTAGGTTCTTTCTTATCCACCTTGTTACCTAGGTCAGCTTTGGGTTTAGCCTTAGTAACTGGAGCCTTAGGAGTTTTAGAGGTTATTTCTACCTTCTCTCTCTCTCTCTCTCTCTCTCTCTCTCTCTCTCTCTCTCTCTCTTTGTCCTCAGAAATCAATTCCTCGTTGATTAGCAAACTTACTTCATCGAAAGGTTCTGAAACATACTCATTAAACAACGGAGATACAACATCCTTAATAACATATGGTTCTGAGACAAACATGTTTATCTCTAATGCACCACTATGTTTCTTACTGGCTAGCTTAGAATAGTCAAATCCTATTCAAGTCTTAGATTTAAATCTTTAACTATCTATTTTCTTCCGAGTTAAAGCTGCATTCTTAAACGCATGTAACTTCTTCTCTAAATCAGCAATTTGGGTTCTAAGAATGGCTTCTATGTCTTCCTTGCATTTAACCTTATTCTCTAAGTATTCATTCTTTTGCTTAAGGTCTTCCAATCCAACTACATGAAATTCTAGTTCTTCATTTCTAGAGGTCAAACTCTCAGCTCTAAGAATTAACTTATCATTTTCAAGTTTATATGCAAACATGCTTGTATGAACATTATACAATTCTAAAGTAAGTTCATGTACAGTAGATTTGTATTCAGATACAAACATATCAATAGTGATAAGTTCAAGAACCTGAGATGATTGTGGTGATTCCTCTGTAGAGTCTTCCATAAGAGCTAGATGAACATACTCTTCTTCTTAATCCGAATCAGTATCATCCCAGCTTTTTCCTTCAGTGATGTACACTCTTCCCTTTTTCTTAACCACATAAACATTCAGCTTTTGTTTCAGCTTCTTATTCAGCCTCTTCAGATCTTCATACATTTCTTTCTTTTTATAAGAATCTTTTCCTTTTGCTGCCTTGGGCTTTCACAATCAGATGCAAAGTTCCCCAACTCATTGCAGTTGTAACATCTTTTTTTGCTCTTGTCTACCCAGATTGACTTGTATCCTCCTCTGGAGCTTGACCCTAACGGGTAGCTTCCTTTATAAAATCTGCCAGATGAACCCGTTGAATTGTAGTTGGGTTTTCTTCTGAATCTAATATGACTAAATTTTATAGCCATGTATTCCATAGATTTATCCTCCAACTCTTCAAGTTCTTCCTGAGTATAGAACTCACTTTCATCCTCTGGCTCACCATGAGAAATTTCAGGTACAATAATTTCCTTGATTGTTGAGGAGGGTGCAACCTTAACTTCTTGAGTATCGGGTTCACGAACAACAAGTGCAGTGCTTTTGCAAGTGTCGTACTCATACTGTCAACGGAACCAGGGCCATAGATAATAGCTCCATGCTCTTATTTCAATTCATGGGTTCTTAACTTTCCATAAATCACATCCAGGGATATGGTAATAAAATCAGCTCTTTCCTTAGTTGATGTGTTCTTTTGCTCCAAGTGATCTGGCAGAGTCAGCATAAACTTTCTGTTAGACTCTCGTATCGGATAAACTTTCCCTTGTAGCTTCAGTTCTCTTAATAGACTTGTTTATCTTTCAAAGAGAGAAGACAATATTTCTCCGGATTGAAGTTTAAACGCTTCATACCGAGTCATCAGAAATCCAACCTGTTTCTTTGACTTCATTTGTACCTTCCATCAACAGCTCAATGGTTTCCCACATATCTTTTGCACTATTACTTCCTAGAAGTTGATGACTCATATCAATATCGGTTGATTCCACTATTATAAGTTGAAGGCTTGTGTCCAGATTTATCAACTCCTTGTCAGTCTCCGTATATTTAGAGGAATCCCTGGGAGTGGATGATGAAGGAATTCTTGCACAAGTTGCAATAGTGGATTCAACAACTACTTTCACCGGAACATAAGGGCTATTCAGTAATATCCCAATATATAACGGATTTGAAGATTTCATAAACAACATCATCTTCTTCTTCCAAAGGTTGTAATTATCTTTGTCAAATAGGGGAACCTTGATACTTCCAATTCTTTGGTTGTTCATCATCTTGGCGGAATTAAAATTATTTAACATTAATTTTTTTTTCAAGAAATGAGAATTTTTAAAAATTAAAAAATTTTAAGAAATTTTTCATGAACTTGTTTCTTTCTCCGGATCTTGATTTGTATGTCAATCAACGAGCTCTGATTTCAATTGTTAGTCCCAAAGTATCGTAGAAGGGGGGGTTGAATACGATACCTACAATTTTTCTTGACTAGTTACAAGTTCTTCGTTATATATACGGAATTAAAATAGACACAAAATAATTTAAGGAATATATTATTAATTAATATAAACCTTGAGGCTGCTACAATCTAATCAAATAAATTATTAGCTACAATAAATTTGACAGCACAACGTTATGTTTACAAGCTTACTAAATGAAGTCTTTAATGGAGCTCTCGTGAAGACAACATTGTTGCTGAGGAAGATAACCAAATGAATTTAATACAATCTGCTACTTTTGTAGACTTCAACTACTTTGGATAGGTGGCATAATTGTATCCACCAAATTCAATTAATTATTTCTATTTGTTCAATGGAAATCACCAAGTAAGTTACTGGCGACAACAGGGAAAGCTCTTGTCTGTTTACTTGCGACAAGAGGAGAAATAATTGCCCTAGATCTTTTTCTCTATCCTTGTTACAGGCAACAAAAGGGGAAGATCTTCTTCTTAGCAAAATATCTAAGTTGCGAATACAAGGATAGGCTTTCATTCCTTGTTAGTTGGGAGTACAAGGGAAAAAGCCTTTGCCTTAGAACTATCTCTTGGCTTGAGGATACAGGGGGATAACTTTGCCTTGTATCTTTCTTCTTACCGGCGACAAGAGTGAAAGACTCTTCCTTGAGTTACATGTGAACACATGTTTAGAAGTTGACTTAAAATTTTTTTTTAACTGGCGACTACAAGGATACCATTTTCCTTGCACCATCTTCTAACCTACGACCACAAGGGTAAGAATATGACTTATAATATTTTTCCTTCCTATCTTACAGTAATTGTATCAATAACATTTCTTATGTAAAACTGAATTAATTTCTTTCTGATATGTTGATGCTTGGTGCATTGGTCTGGTTCACAAAAACTAACATGAATTGATTTAATTTAATTTCTTTTTCCATTCTGAACTGATACATCTTGATTGATTATCAATTGCTTCATCCACTGAACCCCTGTTCTTTATTACTTCAAATCAAATCATTTCACTGACATTGGAAGTCCTTTGACATTTTATTCTTCATGGAGGCTTGAACATATTAATGAACTTCTTCCCATGACCTGGTTATGGACTTAGAGTATTAATTCCATCTTTTGATTCTTTGAATTTATCCAGTCTTCATGTTCAGGGTTCCTGTGCTTCACAGTTTAATATTATTTATCTGTTTCTGTTTTATGTTGAGTTATAATTCATCGATTATATATTACATTACATTATGCTTTACACATTTTGATTCTTGTCATTCGGGAAACAGGAGAGTATGTATCAAAATAGTCAATGCCTTCCATTTGCCTAAAGGCCTTATCAATTAGCCTATCTTGTACTAGTCTATTGAGCCATCAGGTTTAACTTCCTCTTGAAGATCCATTTACATCCAATAGTTGAACACCCATAAGGGGGATCAACTAACTCCCATGTTTCGTTAGAAACAATTGAGTTAATTTCACTCTTCACAGTGCCTTTCCAATGCATTGACTCCGAAGAATCCATGGCTTGACGGAAAGTTAAAGGCTCGTCCTCGACATTATAAGTGATAAAATCACTTCAAAAGTCCTTGACTACCTTTACACGCTTACTTATTCTAGGTTCCTCTGCTTTATTAGGAATAGAGCTACTACCAGGATCATCCCCCATATTTATTATCTTTTCCATATGATCGGGAATAGAACTCGTTGTATGAGTGGGATCATCCTCGGGATTACCAAAGGTATACTTGTCTTTATAGGGAACCCTTCCTCAAAGAAAGTTGTATCATAAAACTCAACTATCGTATTCGCCACAATAACATATATGTCAGATTTTAATACTAAAAATCTCATAGCATAGTGGTTTCAAAATAGCCCAGAAAGATATAGTCAATAGTTTTCGGACCTAGTTTCTTTCTCTTGTGTTCAGGGAAAAGCACCTTAGCAAGGCACCCCCACACACGAAGATAACTCAAACTTGTATTACACTTTCTCCATAGTTCACAAGGTGTCTTGTCCATATGTTTTAGAGGGACTCTATTCGGAATATGGCAAGCCATATTCAGAGCCTCTCCCCACATGTACTTAGGCAACCCATAATTAATTAGCATACTGTTAATCGTGTCTTTAAAAGTTATGTTCTTTTTCTCTGCTACCCCATTAGACTCAGGTGTGTATGGTGGAGTAACCTCATGAACTATACCATTGCTTGCGCAAAATTCTTTAAACAAGGTACTCATATACTCACCACCTCTATCATACCTCAGTAGTTTAAGTACTTTACAAGTTTGTATTTCAGCTTCATTTTTAGATATAATGAATTTATCTAGTGCTTCATCCTTATGTTTAAGCAAATAAACATAACAATATCTATTACATTCATCTACAAAGGTAATGAAACATCTACAGTGATCCTTAGTCAACAAACCACCGAATTCACATATGTCTGAGTGAACTAATTCTAACAAGTCTAAATCCCTAATAACATTATGAAAAGGTTTCCTTGTTTGTTTAGCAGTTACACATACCTGACACTTAGATTTATTATCAATGACATGCTTTGGAATCAACTCTAAATTCATCATATTCTTTAGATCATCAGAATTTAATGACCAAGTCGTAAGTGCCACAAATCAGATGATGCAACACAATTAACAGAAGGTGTAACACTATCATTAATAAAATCATCTAAAACTGGTTAAGCATTTATTAAAAATAGACCATCAGATAAGTAACCCTTGCCAAATAATGTACCAATGTGAGTAATCACTACTTTATTACATTTCAAAGAAAGTTCAAAGCCATTCTTAACTAAAAAACTTCCACTTATTATATTTCTACGAATATAGGGAATGTGATGCACTCTAGTGAGAGATAGAATCAACCCAGAAGCAAACTTCAGGTCCACGTTTCCTATTCCAAACACTTGTACATCACTAGCATTCCCATCATCACTGTCACTGTATGACTATGTTGATAAGATACAAATAAACTAATATCAGCATAAATATGCACATTAGCTCCAGTATCAATCAACCACTCATGTGACAGATAAGTGGAAAGTAGTTCAGGTTTGTAAGTAACATACCCGTCATCGGTTCCAGAGGTAACAACCTCACCAAAAACCATGTTAGCTACAGTCCCACTCGTGATTCCAAGTCCAAGCACAGTGTTTGCTTGAGCTACCACTCCCGCTTTCTTAGATTTCCTACTAGGACAGTCCTTGCTCCAGTGACCAAAATGTCCACAAGACTAACAAGGTTGTTTTCCTTTGGTTTCTTAGCCTTGTTCTTGTCCTTAGAATTTGTGTTTTCCTTCTTAGGAACAGACTTTCTTTTCTGTCCAACAGTCACTACATTCACCTTCGAACTCCCTTGTTTAGCAGGCATCAAATGTCCTTGTTTGGACTTGTGCTGCTCCTGCACCAAGATTTCTAGCATAAGGTTAGTCGAGCATCTCTCCTTTCTGTCTTTTCGGGGAAAGAACAAACTCTTCCTAAGACTTCAGAAGTTTTCCAATCACAGGCATAACCCTAAACTTCTCAGGAAGGTCCATGTTGGACTCTTTCAAAGTATGCACTAACATCTCAAACTTATGCACCTAATCAGTCATAGATTTAGTATCCACCAGTTTGAACTGAAGAAACCTAGCCACATAATACGTTTCCAACCCTTGCGAGTCAGTATTGTGTGTCTGGTCAAGATTCTCCCATAAAAAGCTTAGCAGTATAGGAGTCAGATGAATATCATCGAATAGGGCATTCATTAAGGCTGCCAAAATTGCAGCCATAACTGCCCCATCTTTTTCCTCCCACGTAACATAGGCTTTAATAATTTCAGCCTTCTTTTCATCCACTACTGGTTTTTCATATTACACCACCGGCCATAGACCTTTAACCGTATACCACAACTTCATCTTTATCTGCCAGCGAGAAAAACTAAGCCCCCAGCGAATTTCTCACGCATGCCTATTAAATCGATGGGCTGTGGGAAACAGTACGTGGTCCAATCAATGGTGGTTGTGGTATCACCAAAACCAGAACCCTCATCAATAACAACAAAAAAGTCTCAATTTGATTAACCATCTTACAAAACAATATATAACAGAAATTTCTCTTCAAGATTGTTGGGAAAAAATCACTAAATATGTGAAGAACGGGTATATATAATCACAAGAACATGCAAAACAAAATAAAGAAACAAACAATGAAGGCAAATAACGAGAAATAATCAGCGACTGAAATTGATAAAGATTGAAAAGAAAGCATACTTTTACCGCTTTGATAAGAAATAGATAAAAGATAAACAAGCTGAGTCGCCTAGCCCTTCGAGAAAACTAGACTGTTCATGAAGAGAAATTTTCCCCACTTACGCTGTGATGGGTTCACAAAGTCCCTCCCATAATAAAACAACTACATACCTATTCGTACACAGTCATAGCAAGGTCAACGGAGATCAACACCTCAATTCAGATGAGAATACCTTTCTAATTTGAGAAAGATCAGTTTTGAGAGAGAGACTGCTACTAGGGTTAGTGTATCTACTTGCGAGTTCTATATTAGAATACCCTGATCACACACTTAAAATTACACTTGAAACATTAATCAAAATAATCAAATAAATATTTCAATTTTTATTCATTTAGCAGATCAATCATAAAATATTTATAAAAATAAATTCTGAAACAATCTCTGTTAAAAAACAATATAATTAAATCGGTAACAAAAATCCCCGCCCATGTCGCCTCGCGTACGCGAGACGCCGAGACATTCGGCCAATTCGCCCTTCGACGTGTGTCGTGGCAATGAGAGGCGAGGCGGCAGTGGCGTGCGTGTATGCGCCACACTAAACCATGCACTCCCACATGCCTTTGTAGTTGCACACTACAATTGCACATATTTCTATATAAAGCCACCAAACCCACTTTACCAAAATTATGTGGGATACAAGTTTTTCACCAAGAAAATTAACCCACACACATTTCCAAGCAAGCACTTTCAACTCAAATTATATATGAATTTCACTAAAAAATGCCTTAGATCCACACATGAAAGTTTGAATCCTCATTACAAGGAATAACTTTCAATCGTTAGTTTCTGGAAAGTTCATCAATAACATTTTGAAAATAGGTCTCAAACTTTCTATTTTCTAACATGTTGAACTAAGGACTAGTACAAAGTTATCATAATAGATAAGAAGCAACACTTACCTAAACTTGTAAGAGATACCTACTTGATAAAAATTTAATTTGAACTGCTTGGAAACACATAAACTGCAGATATAGTAAGATACTTCAAGCTAACAACAACATCATACATGCCTAAAAAGGCCGACATCCCATACAACCCCTAGAAAATAAAAGATCTTTGCTACAACCAACCTAGCTCGATTTCCCATATTGTTTGTTGTGTTTTATATGTTTGTGAATAGTTTAACAATATTAAATAAAAGTTGAGATCTTTATACTGAAGTTTTTTTCTTAATATACGAATTACATAAAAGTGATCAATACATAGAAGATAAACACATTCTATAAACCTCCCAAAATATAATGCAATTAAATAAGATACATGATCGAAGAACATGTTTGATTCATGTATTTAGAGACTTTCAAGAAACACAGACCACAAATATATTTGAGATTACAGCCAATATTGTTCACGGAAGGAGAACTTCGAAAATGCACAACAAACATCAACTTGATTTTTGAAAATAAAATAAAATAAAATACCAATATTATAGAGGTAACTAAGAAGAATTTGACAAACTCCTGTGAGTTTGGTGGCAGTTCTGTTATGATTTCTTGAAGACATACTAGAATTTGCGTCCTCTTGGAAATTGACACATGAAAATGCATGTTCATGTCACCTTCTTTATGTCATGAACAAGAAACCGAATGTGAAAGTGGAAGGAAAAGATGCCAGGAATAAACATATGGATGGTCCATCTAGAAGGAGAGTTATAAATAAAAATAAATAAAATATAAATATTAATTAATTTACGTGAGCTCAACTGCTTGTAGAATAATGTTTCAGGGTTTAGAAGGGAATCTTGTTTTTTTGGAACCAAGTCAGCCAGAGTCATACTAGTTGGGAACATAATGATTGCTTTTCAAAGTCATAATCTTGCTCCCTGGTTTTAAAAAGGAAGGAAAATATATGAATGGTTCCCGAATATTAAAAAGAACGAAATTAAGTGATGATAAATGCAAATTTAACATATTTTTACTCCAAAATTTTTACTCCTAAATTGGGTTGAAAGTATTTTACCTCTTATTACCAACTTCCTTACTTTTTAAAAACTCGGGAGCAGGTTAAGGTCCATATCGAAATTGTTGAGTAGAAGGTAATGGTCCACAAGTTCGTTGAGTCAAGTTGAGCAAGATAAGATTTTTGACCAAATATCTTTATTTATTGTATTTAAAATGATATTTAAGTCGAGTTTAAAAAAATCAAATTTTGGAAATAATATATATGAGGCACGGTCTCTGATAAACGTTTTCCAGAGAGGTTTTATGCAGTAAACGAATTTTAAGACATCGGATTAACCATCTAACGGCTGAGATTAAAAATTTAGGAACATGGACCGTAAACATTGTCCGCGGTCCATAGAAATTATAAAAATGCTCCCACACACGGACCGCGAAAATTGTCTATAGTTGGACTCTGTTTTTTTGAATTGTATACGCTATAGTTACTTCGCAACAACAAACACACATAGAAGGCAGCGAATGAGTGGGATTAAGAGACAAAACAAGGCAACAATTCATGTTAGCAACCAATTTGAAGGCTCATTTCTTCCTAATTACGGGTATGTAATCGATTTAAACCCTTTTTCCTTCTTGATTTGAAACCTTTTCAATTTATTGTATGTGATTTGATTTAAGAAAATTAATGGTATTGTTCGATAATATGTGTGTATGCATATGTTTCACTTTTATTTAATTTTTGGGTTGATTTTTGATTTTTTTTATTGATTTTATGTGTAATTCAAAAATTAGGGTTGATTTAGGGTTTAGAACACTACACCATATATGGCCTGTTGTAACGTTTTTTTTCAGTGTAAACAGGTAAAGTGTGACCATAGGTGTGTTAAAATTATTTTTGGCTATCTATGGTTACAGATTTTTTCAATGTAATCATTGGTGTCATTTAGTGTAACCGTCACTACACCATAAATGGCCTATAGCTACAGCAAAAAAATATTACAACAAGCCCAAAAAAATGTTACCACAGCCAAAAAAAGCCCTAAGGTAACATAAAAATTAAGTTGCTTTTTTTCGAGTTACCTTTGTCTCCTAAAGTAACATTCCTTTTGTCGTGCTGTAACCTTGAATTTTGTGTTACAATAGGCTTCAAAGGTAACATCAATGTATATCTATAGTATCACACTATACATGTTACCTTTGCACTTAGAATTTGCAAAAAAAAAGGGCCCCACATGTAAGGCCACTATGGGCCCCACATGTGGGTCACCAAATCATTATAACAATTTTTTCCCTACTATAACAGCTTTTTAATAATTTGTATTATATTATACTAATTTGTTTGTAATATTGAAGTACCTAATCTAACATATTTCTCAAAAAAAATTGACATGATTTATTTTTAAATTGAACATGACATAAACCTGCTTCTCATACAAGTCAATAAAATAAACAATTCAAACCACCAAACTTCAAATCGGTACAAACCCCAGCCAAATACTACTTCAGTTTTCACACAATCACCATCAACTCCACATAATCCAAAAAATAGGTACATAGTCTATAATCTAGGACGATATCAACTAAAATTTGACAATCAGTTTGACAATAATTTAGCAAGGCATGAGCTATTCTGATATGTTCCTACTCATCATTATTTTCTGATTTTGAGGATAAAGTAGCATCATGTTTAGCCACTTCAGGAAATAAATCAGTGAATGTAAATTCTAAGTAAAAGAGTGCACTGGAATAAATTAAAGACTAGATATATGAGACTGAAAGAAAAATTTAGGATACAAAAAAATCTTTTTTTACAACACATTAACATTACAAACACATGTTTATTAGATTACAAATGATGTATACAGGAGTATTTTACATTGAAGAGTTCCAAAAAATATTTGCTTACCCAAAAAAATCAAGAATCTCAGCAACCTGATCTGCCAAGTCATCACAGCTAACAAAGGGTCATCAGGCCTCATAATAGCTGCTCCCAGCTGTACATTTATATCTAAGCAGATCACCTGTACATTTATATCTAAGCAGATCATATAATCAAAACCAAAACTAAAACAACAAAGTCATCTTGGGACAGTCAAACTCATTTATCAAGCCATTTAAAGAAAATACAACAGAATTTGCAATGAAAACTAAGTGACACAAATTAACACAAATTAACACTTCTGCACATCGAAAAAATGCAAAGTCAAAAAACATTAGTCAAATTGAACTAACTAGGTGTCAAACTATTTTCTATTTTTATATATGAATTTACTTTTTATTACGCACAAGTCTCCTAAATACTCCGAGACAACCCTTAAATTACATGGATCATCTTTAATTACATGGATCAGAGTTTCAAGCTTAGCATGTTTTTTACCAGTGAAATCTAAATCTTGATGCCCTCTTGTAATTTGATTCAAGTTAATACCAAAACTAAATAACCCACAACAAGTAAACTATGTAAATATTTGTAATTTCAGCAATGTGCTCTGTGCAACTGTATTTAATAAAGGCTGCAACATACTCTGCAACTGAAATGCATTAAATTTGGGAAAGATGCTTACACTATGCTCAAAATGCTTTAGAATGAGAAGAGGCACTTACACTGCAAAAAGTAAAGTCTTCTGCCTCAAGCATGTGGACAACCTGCCCCATCTTTGGCTGTTTAAGGGGATCTAGTAATTATTTCCATTAGCTGAACCAATAATTATTTCCATTAGCAGAACTCCAAAACTATATACATCACTTCCTTCATTAAGCATCCCTGTACTTGCATAATCTGGAAAAACATATTTGCAGATAAATACAGCGGTAAGCAGGATCAAGAACAAACTTTTCACAACATCATTGCATTATGAGCATCTGATACTTTGGGGAAACATACCTGAATATACCCATCATTCGTGTAGTCACATGGCTTATTTCAGATCCTAACAATTTGCCAAGGGCTAATAGGTTCTACGTCACCGTGTAACCACTGCTCCAAATTTCCATTGTCAACATACTCATACACAAGTAACCTGAGTGGACAATTTTTTTCAGAGTCAATTCAAGAACCTTTTGAGGTAATTTTACTATTACGTCAAACATAACGACAATAAATGATAAAACAGATACGTAAGCAAGAAGTACCTTTGTGAACCTTCAGCACAGTAACCAATCAAACCTACAAGGTTCTTATGCCTTACATTTCCAATAGCTTCCACTTCCAGCTGGAACTCCCTTTCTGCCTGACCCCTACAAACAAATTAAGATGTATTTTTAGTTGCAGATGGACCACCACATCAATACAACATTTAAGTTCAAATAAGCTAAATCCAGCATTGTTCCCACTGTTCAGTATACCCCTGCTCAAAACCAAGCATTCAAAGGACCTCCACCGATTCAATGTTTTGACCCCTTAAGGCCATTTAATTGCACTAAGCAGCTTAAACTATCAAGTCTCTGTCAAGCATTACAAGAAACTCTCGACTGTTTGACCTTTTCGACCCCTTCAACCATTTAATTGACTTAATTTAAAGCGTGTGTAAAACTAATCACAGTACAAAATACAGATAGGCAGATTGCTCAACAGGTACACTCACAATACAAAAGGCAAATAGGAGGCAATTAAATTCAACTAAAAACAACATTACATTTCAACATACATTAATAAATCAAATATCATTTAAGTTAACAATAAAAATATCTGTCTCCAAGCACAACATAATTACATTTCATTACACGTTATAAACCATCACTATAAAATAAGCTACATAAACACAAATTAGGAAACGGGCTTATCAGGATCATATCATATCGAAATTACAAAAATTATAGTCATGACGACGAAGAGATTGAACTCACCTTGGGAACACTTGAAAGCCTGAGATCAGACTTGACATGGTCGGCCGGCGAAATGGCAGATCGGAAAAGTGAAGAAATGGCCATTTCTCAATCGACTGGTCCCACAAAGAACTAAAAAAAAGGATCTAGGGTTTGTTTGGTTATTGAAATACAAGAAAAAGCAAATAGAAGTTAAGGAGAGAGTACTTATAAAAGCGTTACGGCAGCGGAGATCCCTTACAGCTATAGGTTGTGCGATTTTACATACCATTCTGATTTGAGACACTGAGATTGGCGAAGCGGTGGCGAAACGAGACGATGGAGAAGATGTGGAACCCTGTCGCTTATACCATTGAAACAGACCACCAATCTACGCAAGCATCTACAAACAAATAAATATATAAAAAACAATAACACACAAAAACCCTAATTGTAAGACCCAATTTGGAAAAAATACCCTAATTGAGAAATTCGATTGCAGAAGAAGAACCGATTATAAAACAAGAAGACCTGATATTAGTGAAGCCCCAAACCAATTGTGTTGAGAAACAAGAAGACCCGGTTGAATCCTTCTGCAGTGAAGCCCCAAATCCTAGCTAATCTATAATTCAGTTCAATTGAAAAGTGAGGGATACCGAGAGAGAGATATATTTAGACTGATAGAAACCCTAGATCGAGTCCAACTAGCGACTGAGAGAGAGAATGAGAGAGAGAATGAGAGGGAGATAAGAATATGTCTGAATTTTTACCGCTCCTCCAAAAATTTTGAGCCCGCCTGATTGAAAGCCCAGCTAATTTCATTTCTTTTTTTAATTAATTTTAAGTTTTAATAGTGTTTAAATTTTTTATTGATAAAAAAATTTAAAAAATATTTTATCAATCTTAACTAATATTAATATGTTTGATTAATTATATTATAAAAATTTATTAATTTTCATGTCAAATAATTATATATATTTAATTGTTTGTAAAATGTGCTACTTTTTTATCCATTAACACCCTATTAGAACATAAATTCCTACATGTTACTCATATGTAACACTTTGAATCTATAGTAACATGTTATAGAGGCTATGGTAACATCAGAAATACTACGTTGCGGTAGGCTAAGATGAGCATACCTAAGGTAACATAATTTTGTAACATACATGATTAAACCATTGTGATAGGCCATCTATGGTATAGTGCGTAGAGAAAATTAGGCATCTACTGTTGCACAAAAATTGATGTTACCATTGGTCTTAAAAAGGGTGTAGCCAAAAATTGAAATTTCAGACGGTCCGTACGAAAAACATAAGCGGGGAATCCAAATTTTTATAAACACAAGAGCGGGGGTATTAAATTTATTAAAATTTTACTTTTTTCCTAAAACTAACAAAACCCATCTCACACAACTCTCATATTCTCTTCTTTGAGTTCTCTCTCATTTTCTTAAATTTCTTCTCTCTGAAAATTTTCTATGTTACTATCTATCAGGTCTCTGAATTCATCAATCGGATTCAATCGGGTCTTCATTAGGTCTTTTTATTTCATTAGGGTTTCTCAATTGATTCACATTAAATCAATTTGGGACATCATTGTAATGGGTTTTTCTTGTTCTACAATCGGGATTTTATCAGTCCATCACTCACTCTTCCTTAGGGCTTCAATTGGGCCTTTACTCACTATTAATCGGGTCTTCAACTCAGATTCATGTTCACGACTTGGTTGATAGCGCTTTCATCTCTCTCTGGTCCATTTCTTTTCACAATTTGTAATTCTATTCTCTCTACCTCAATACTTGATAAGTCGCTTATGATTATTGTATATTTAGAATTATTGTTAATCTCTCATTTTTATCTCATGATGGTGACCCGTTTCTCAGATTTATACATGATATTGTGTATAGTACTTTAATTGATTTTGAGCATATGAAATGCTTTAAATTATTTTTAATGATGCTTACTCTTTGGTCGAACGATGCTTACTATTTGCTTGCTATAAGAGGTTATGAGCTATAGGTTTAATTTAGTCATATTACACGTTTTTCTGAGCTACATTTTAGAAATTTAGTCATATTACACATTGGTTTGATTAATACACATAAGGTTGATTTGTTCTTTCACTGATTTGTTTAAAAAGAGGGGAGGCAGGAAGAATTAAAATAACATGCTCTGCTGAGGAGAATCCTGTATAGAATAAAGTTACGGTTAGAAATGCATTATCTGGGATCGCTGCATCTTTTGTACTTCTCTCTCATACAACCAAGGTTTGTGTTTTTTTGTCATTTCTTATATAATTTCTTTAAGCAAGTTATGCTGTAGAATGTGCACAACAATTGTTCTCAACTTTTTCAGAGGTGCAAAACAGTTGTTCTCAGTCTAAAATCTCTTCTTCATAGAGCACGACCTTATAAATTAGGAGGATTATGCAAGGATAATAGCATTGACTTTAAACTGAATAATTGTTGAACCGTATTCTCCTTTGTAGGTTTTGGGGGCAGATCTTACTCATCACCAGAATTTATATGGACTTGTAAATATCTCAGATGCTCTTCCAAGTCTTCCAATTGACACAATATCTGAAGATAAAATAGGGATGATGATGATGATGAAAGGTATGACAACAAAGAAGTTTGATCCAGTAAGATATTCAGGGAGATGGTTCGAAGTTGCTTCACTGAAGCGTGGATTTGCAGGAGCAGGGCAAGAAGATTGTCATTGCACACATGTAAACGCATAATGAAACTATTTTATCATGCAATTATCAAGAACCGTAAGTCTGTGCTTTTTTATCGCAAAGACTTCTTTTGGAAATAATATGGAGCTTGGTTTATTTCACATAGGCTGTGACTTTAATTGCTACTTCGTCAACAGATGCTAATATACTTTGTTGCGGATTGTGTAGAGTATGACCTAAAATATTCGTATTGAAGTAGACTAGATGTTTAGACCTTTTGAAGCATACTAAATGTTTAGACCTTTTTGTCATTTAATCAGAGACATAATATCATGTTTACTGCTTAGTTATAAGCCACAACTCTATGAAACATTTGACATGTAATACTGCATAATAACATAATGGAGGTCTTTTTCTTTATTATTCACTATATGGAACTTTAAAAGGTTGGTTTATCTTTCTAATCAATGAGTTATTCCATCTCAGGCAGTGTATACATTTAACGAGAAAAAAGCTGCAATCAGGTTGATACCTTTTGTGTTAATGGGGGTCCAGATGGATACATCACTGGTATAAAGGGTATTGTTCAGTGTCTCTCAGATGAAGATCTGGAGAAAAATGTAACAGATCTAGAGAGGAGAAAGAAATGGTAAAAGGGAAGTGTTATCTACGATTTCTGACATTGCCGTTCATTCCTAAGGAACCTTATGATGTGATTGCTACTGATTATGACAATTATGCTCTTGTCTCTGGGGAAAAAGACAAGAGCTTTATTCAGGTAATATCCTGTTGTCTTTAGACATTCTGTATTCTCTTGAAATTTATTAAATTTTCATGCCATTCAGTGGAGTAGGGTCTTTAAAATGTGTCCTAAAACATTGATTAGTGCTTTTGAAATAATATAAGATAAAAACGGAGATCATCCTACTAAATAATATTTGAACTTGAATCTTATTTAGTTACTTACGTATATAAATGCATTGAACTTAACCTATTTAAGAAACCAACCAATTTCAGGTTCTTTTTGCAAGAGAGATATGTAAGCTTCTAAAAGCAGCCAAATGGTTTAGTCTAAGGGTCCTCGGGCCGTGACAGGAGTATTGTTGTTATCACAATCCCTGATGTGTTTTGGTTTCAAATTAGGGACCTGTCACAAAATAAGTTGAGTGGAGAAATACCAAGACTGATATACTGGAATGAAGTGCTGCAGTATTTGTAAGTTAAAAGGATATATGATTCATGTACTCTTTATAATTTGAAAATCAACTTGAAATTATGATATTTAAATTCAAATTGAATTTGGCCTTGGTCGAGGGTTTCTTGTATCGTTGATTTGTTATTGTTAGGTGAAGAAAGATCCTCATAAGATCTAAGCGGCATTTTTCTTGATTAGGGATTTAACCTGCAACATGTTGAGTGGACCAATACCTTCATTTTTGGGAACTTGAGTTTCACATAGAAGCTGTAAATACAACTTAATTATGAGTTGATATTAGCTTTCTTCAAAACATATATTCAATACATGAGAACATATTCTGGTGGTGATCAATTATACAATTGTATAAAAATTTACACTTGAATATATTGGATCGATGTCAAAGCAAGGAATTGAATGATAAGCAGCTCTCTAGTCATATTCCACCAGTGCTTGGGTAGCTCATGAATATGTTTAACCTGTAACTTTTTGTTATTTTACATGGTTAGTTAAGAAATTTTATTAGCATAAGCTTTTAATTGTACGTACAACATCTCACTTGAAATTATATATAATATATTATCTCGAAAATTATATATAAATTTACTTGTGTATTTGGAGGTATAATAACCATTGTGTATTGATATGTTAATTTTGACTTAGGCCAGCATGGAGAGTGAAAGATGAGAAAAAATCTCACATTCCATCAGACGTAAGATACTACATCATTCGAATAAAACTCTATGTGATGTGAAATATCCTTTTAATATAATTAAATAGGATCTTTCACATTACCAGGGTCTATAAATTTTATCCGAATGAATTGCATTTTACATCTAATGTATTGTTAGATTTTTTCCCCCAATGCTCTTAGAAGATCAACCAAGGAAGTTCGATAAAAGGAGGTGCTGCTCTGACCACTGTCATGGGCTCCAGATGCCCTGGATGCAGGTGTGCAAACTTGTGGAGCTCTTAAGAGCATCCGAAGACTACGCAACTGGAATACTTTATGCAGTTGAACTCTATGTCGGTTTGATATTATAAATCATGATCTTGATGTGGTCTATTAGTTTTAGATTCCAGTACTTGTTTTGGTATGGTTGGTGGTTGGTAGGCTTGGAACTTGTTGGTGGTTGGTGATACTTGAATTGGTTTTTTTGGTTGTTCGATTATTTTTGTTGATGAATGTTTGGTAAACTTTGAAATGGGAAAGTTCTATTTTCAAACATTATATTGCCTTTTTTCTCGTAACGTGTTGGCAAAGAGTCATGTAAAGTGTAGCTATTGATATAAAGTGTTCATATTCTATGTTGGTGAATAGCAAAAAAAATGTAGGTATAGATTTAAAAGTGTACGTAAAAGCTTAAACGGTCCACACAAAAGTGTAACTATAGATAACAAGTTGTAGCCATTGATAACTTTGTTTTTAAAATTTAGTGTTACAATAGCTAATATGGTGTTACCATAGCTTTATGGTTACACCAAATATGATGTAACAAATACCATAATTGTGTTATTATATATCTATAGTTACACCAAATTTAATGTTACCAAAACAATAAAAGTGTAGGCAAAGATGTCCTATGGTTACACTTTTTCCGGTATTACCAGAAATTGAAAAAGTGTTATCATAGACCCTTATGGTAGCGCCGATATTAGTACGGTCCAGAAGTCAGGCGCGGCCGCCCCCAAAACCAGCACGGCCGCCCCGCCTTACTGCTAAAAATCCACGCGCCCGCGCTGATTTTGAGCGCGGTCGCCCCACCCTTTTTGCCCCAGAAACCTGTCTTGAGTGGAATTTAATGATTTTAAGAGTCCAGGTACACTAGGGGCTTATATAAACCAATAAAAAGAAGTTTTTAACAACACGGAGCGAGAAGAGAGCAATAAGAAGACCTTGAGAGCACGAGACGGCTACGGAGAAGAATACTTTTGTTTTCTTTAGTATAGTTGATACTTGGATGTTTGTTTTCGATTTGTCTTTGAACCCTAGTACTTTTATCTTGTTTATTATCATGTTTTCATTGGAACCCATGGTTACGATGAGTTCAGTTATGAACTAATCGTTATCGTGGGGTTCTAACGGATTTACTTATGTAGCTAACATATAAGATAGTGTGTTAATCTCTATTGAAGCGAAAGTGAATATAGAGGTTTAGAACTTGCCATGCTAGCATAGGTTCATTTATTTATTATGCATGATTCGTAGGTAATTTTAACCATCTTACTTGCCCTATGTAATCACGATAGATAACTTGTTCATTAAATTTTTATGTTGTCACATTCTATAGACATATAGGGTCTCAACATAATTGGTGTCTATTCAGCTTCTATCGCTTTTTCGATGTCTGATAGTAGGGTATTCGTACAACGAAAGTTGGCGTTTACTAGTTTCGTGTTATCGATTAGTTGTCATCACCATTGCTTGCTAAGGTTAAGAACAATGACTTTGAATGAAGTTAGAATCCTATGTTTGTCTCATATAATTAATTCAATCACTTTTATTCTTAATTAGTTGCATGTTAGTTTAATCTTAGTTATAAACATCTCAACTTGTTATTGTCTTAGCATTGAGCGATAGCCATACCACTGTTGCATAGGTGCATAATCTTAAGTTAACTAAAAAGAGTCTCTATGGGAAAAATATGATTTATATCTTATACTACTTGTGAACGCGTATACTTGCTTGTAATTTTAGCGCGTATTTTCGCCCTAACAAGTTTTTGGCGCCGTTGCTGGGGACTCGGTGTTAATTTTTAGTTTATGTGCTTGACATCAGTGGTCGTTAAAGTTCACTGAGTCAGATTCTTTTACTTTCTTTACTTATTTGTGTTTCAGGTACTCATTACAATGGGAGATCCAGCACCACCAACAAAAGCGTTGATGGATTTTTCTCAACCTAAGATCAATGACATTCAATCTAGCATTGTCAAGCCAGCGATCGCAGCTAATACCTTTGAAATCAAGGCTGGCACGATTCAGATGGTACAAAATTCAATCCAATTTGGGGGTTCTCCAGCGGAAGATCCTAATATGCATATTAGGGATTTCATCGAGATCCGTGACACCTTCAAGTTCAAAAATATTTCTGAAGTTGTTGTGAAACTGAGACTTTTTCCATTCTCTCTGAGGGACAAGGCTAAGAGCTGGTTACACTCTCTACCAGCTGGTTCAATTACTACTTGGGAGGATCTCGCTCAGAAATTTCTTAAAAAAATCTTCCCTTTGACAAAGACAGTTGCAATCGGAAATGCTCTTACTCAGTTTGCGCAGCACTCGGGAGATACACTATGTGAATCATGGGAGCACTACAAGGAGATGCTTAGGAAGTGTCCTCAACATGGCATGCCTGATTGGATGATCATCAATTGTTTTTACAATGGTTTGGGAGCACAATCTAGACCCATGCTTGATGCAGTATCAGGTGGAGCCTTATGGGCTAAGAGCTATAATGACGTTTATGAGCTAATTGAACTGTTGGATGCTAATGAATATCAGCATCCAACCCAGAGATTTCCACGGGGAAAGGTAGCAGGAGTTCTGAAAGTGGATACAATTACGGCTATCACTGCTCAACTAAAGGCGTTGTCTATGAAGATCGATTCTCTGGCTAACTATGGTGTTAATTAGATAACCAGTGTTTATGAGCTGTGTGCAGGTTCGCATGCGACGGAGCAATGCGCTATATCTAGTGAATCAGCTCAGTTTGTGAGCAACTTTCAAAGATCAGAGCAATCAGTTCCAGACACTTATCTTCCTGACAACTGGAATCATCCTAACTTCCAATAGAGCAATAATCATAATGCGATGCAACAGCCGTTCCAGCAGTTTGGAGTAAAGAAAATCAACCCTCCTGGTTTTCAACAACCACAATTTGCACCAAGACAATAACTCCAACTTCAATAACAAACTCATGGAGGTGTAGGTCTATCTTCGAATAAAAAATCTGAATTGGAGGAGTTGCGGCTTATGTGCAAAAACCAGACTCTTATATGCCAAAGCCATGCTGTTTCTATCAAGACTCTGGAGAACCAAATAAGGCAAATTTCTAACACCTTATTGAATCAACCATCAGGAACGCTTCCTAGTGAAACAGAAGCCAATCCAGGCAAGAGGGAAGTTAACGAACAGGTGAACGCCATCCCCTTGAGATCCGGAAAGGTCGTAAGCCCCCAAATTCAGCGAGACGAAGAGTCCGAAAACTCTTTCCAGAATGCAGGTGCATCTGCACCTTTGCCAAATCCAGAAAATGAGATTGTTGCTAAAAAAAGTGGTGCAGAGGATGCCGAGGTAGAATCAAGGAAGAAAACTGTGGAACACACTCCTCCTGAGGGTAATACAGGGGAGAAACATGTCTATCCTCCACCTCCTTTTCCTAAGAGGCTGCAGAAGCAGAAGTTGGATAAACAATTTGCTAAGTTTTTGGAGGTGTTCAAGAAACTTCATATCAACATACCTTTCGTTGAAGCTCTTGAATATATGCCTAGCTATGCGAAGTTTATGAAAGGTATTCTCTCTCGAAAAGTTAAGCTCAATGACTTTGAGACCGTTGCTCTTACGGAGGAATGTAGTGCAATTCTACAACCGAAATTGCCTCTGAAGCTTAAGGATCCTGGAAGTTTCACTATTCCTTGCACTATTAGCAATCTGTCATTCGACAAATACTTGTGTAATTTGGGAGCTAGAATTAATCTGATGCCCTTGTCAATTTTCAAAAACTTGGACTATATGATCCAAAACCTGTGAACATGTCTTTGAAGTTGGATGATCGTTCTATCACTTATCCATGAGTTATAGTGGAGGATGTCTTGGTTAATGTGGACAAACTCATCTTCCCTGCTGATTTTGTAATTCTGGATTTCGAGGAAAATAAGAAGATTCCCATTATCTTGGGAAGACCATTCATGGTTACAGGCCGAACTATGATCGATTTGCAAAAAAGAGAGCTCACGATGAAGGTTCAAGATCCGAAGGTCACTTTTAATGTGTTCAAGGCAATAAAGTTACCCACAGATAAAGAGCAGTGCTTTAAAGCAGAGCTAATCGACTTTGTCGTGAATTCAGAGCTTGAGTAATTGCCCAAGTCAGATACCTTAGAGAGATCCTTAATAGGGGAATCAATTATTGAAGATGAAGAAGGAGCAGAGCAACTGCATATTTTGAATGCATCTCCGTGGAAAAGGAAGTTGGATATGCCATTCGATTCTCTTGGGTTAGCAGAGTTAAAAATTTCTTAGGAGCGTTTCGAGCCGTCTATTGAAGAAGCTCCCACACTTGAGCTCAACCCAATATCAGATCACTTGAGTTATGCATTCTTAGGTGGACCCCTGACAAGGGGTTGGAATATATCTATCATAATCTAAAGGGTGACTGGACGGTTCCTCCCGTGCTTACAGAGGGTTTCTCTCGTGCACCACAGACAGTTGATAGGTTTAGTCTTGGTGATGCGCAGTATAGAAGGTTGATTCGGCGTATTGAGGCCATGAATGACATCCACCGATGTTGAGCTGAAGATTTGACACACGCTCTCGGTACTGTTTTCCGAGACACTGGTGTCGAGGTTGATTGGTCACCTGATCCTCCACCCGAAGAGGGTGATCCTCCCGCTAACTAGGTATGCCTAAAATCCTTATTATTACCTTCAATGAGGACATTGAAAATTTTAAGTTCAAGGGTAATAATGTAAGGATTAGTTTGTGTGTTTTCATATAGATTCATATGGATTCATGTAGCATGTTTAGTTGTATTTCATTCATATTTTTTGCATGATTGTTCATATAGGACATATTTGATTGTGTTTTTATGTGAGTTCATATAGTTGCATGTGTATGCATTTAACATGATCCCTTAGGCTACTTCTGATTGATTGGTTGATGTTAATATGAGTGTAGTGATGTCGAATAGAGGGATGTTTAAGTCTTAATGAATTGATTTGCATGCCCAGAAAAATATTTAAGTCTTCATAAATTGATTTGCATGCCCATAATTTTTTTCACAAGTCTTATAGGTTGCTTTTGATCTAGATCATGATCATACGTGTTTATTTGTTGAGATTTAATCACTTTGTTATATTTAAAATTCGTGATATTCTCGTAATGACGTAGAAACACTGAATTTAAATCTGGATAAAAACTTGGATTTCATTGCTAGTGCGAGTAAGGCTATGTATCAAATGGCTAGTAGTCGGCTCATAATTTATGAGTAGTCTAGGGTTGAATGAGATGGAGGGAAACACACTCATTCAGAAATCGTTGGAAAAAAAAAGAAAAAAATAAAGTACGTGTTCATGCATAATTGATCAAGAGTGAGCACTTTAATACTCGAGTTATTAAGTTCTAGGGGACTCTGTGCCTAGTAACCTAAGACTTTGTTAGTCTAGGATCCGCTAACCTAACGCTCGCTACATAGGTACTATTGCATACACTAGTACAAAATGTGTCATGAGCGTCTCTATTTTTGGGTCTGTTATTAGACAATAGACATATAAAGTACTTTATACCACTGTCATGAATATAACGGACGCAAATATAGGTAATTTATATGATAATATGTCTGTTAAAGTATGACAGACACACAACTCTATTACATGTGTCCGTTACGCAATCATACACCTCTGTTAGTTAATACGGGACACATAAAAAATAAATTAAAAACTAAGTTTCAAAAATTAAAGTCGTCGGGTCTATTACTCCCATAAACCAATACAGCCCACTCCCCATTTGCACCCCGATATTTCACTCCCACTTGCCCGTCCACGAGCCCTAATTTTACAACTTCATCTGATTTCTTCTAATTGATAACTCAAACTACCTCCGTCTGTTCAATTTGTTCATCTGAGTATAAGCCAATTGGATATGCATCTCTATCTTAGTTCGATTATATGTACTCTCTCTCTCTCCCTCCCTCCCTCTCTCCCCCTCCCGTCCTCTATGATATATGTGGTGTGTGTGTTTTGGTAGGTCCGGTTATGGCAGAAGCTATGTTTGTTAATCAAGAAGAAGTTCCGGTTTATCTGATATACATGGATCCTGTAAGTATACTTTTTGTATTGTGTCTATATATATATTTGTGTGTGTGTGTTTTTTAGGTACATTGATCAAGAATAATCCTTTTTACACCAAAAGTTTGTTCCTTAGTGTAGCATTTAGGATATCCATAGAATTTCATTAGTTTTTCTAGAATTTATTGAATTATAGTGAAAAGGTACATAAGTTATTTATTATATGTAGAACTATGACTACTTGGTGCCATTTTATTTGCATTTTTCTTATTTTCGATGGCATAAGATTTTGTAGAATTGGGGAAAATTTAGATTCTTCATTCCAGCTCACAGTAGTTTTGTGATCATAGTTTTAAATTAGAATTGTAAATATAGAATAATTATATGCCTTTTTTCTTCTCCTTCTTTATTTTTAAATGGTTGCATCTCATTATTTGTTTTATGTTCTTGATAGATAAAGATTACTTACTTTATGATCCACTGACCATCAATTGTTTATCCCCTGATACGTGTACCTGCTGCACAGTTTCACTGTTTTATACCCTTTTACATTATTTATTCACCTTGCACCCATTAGCTATCTGCTTCTTGAACACATTAAATTACATTATTCTGTAACAGTTAGAGTAATATCGTTATATTCTATACATTATGTTCCTATGATGAAAATGCCCAAGTTCGAGCTGTTACATGGATTTTTGACTCCCAAATACGTGGATTAATGTCTATCTTAATTACTTCATTCATGTTTTATATATATTTTTAGTTTCCTCATTTTAATTATATAAAACATATTTATTAATTAAAATATTTAAAAAATTGCCATGTCTTTTAGTTTTTAGAGCAGATGTCTAACTGTTATAATGACCAAGTACTTATATAGTCTCATGGAATCCTTGATCGACATCAATTGATGCTTGAGGCATATGAAGTGTCTTCAATATCCGAATATGATTACATTTATTTAGGAAAGGTTAGACCAAGCAATTATTTGTTTCACGGGCTTCCTGATTTTCGAATAGCTTATCCTGCTTGTTTGGTATTAACATATCCCCTCCTACGAGGACTACTATACACATTCTTTTCCTAATACTTATTTTGTTATGTATCTTGAAGGTGAGGTTTATCAATTCTGAGAGGGTCAAGCTTCTAGATAAAATTTTAAAACATAGCATGGATGAGAATAACAAATATTTTGGTGTGATTTTCTTGGATGATGAGAAAGCTGAAGGTGAAGTGAAGGTGATCACAGATGCTTGCAGGTAGAAGCTTACCATGTTCTCTATTTCTTTTGCATATAAAAAGACTAAGATCATGAGTTTAAAATTTGCTTATATTCTTACTCTTATTATTTTGGATTGGATATAGGCTGAAGGTGTCTACAACTTCACTCTGGACAAGGTATCTTCCCTTAATGAATATTTGTTGTGTTCTTTTCATGTGAAAAAAGATTCCGTTTGTAAAACATTCAGATTTGACACTTTGATTTGCATGACATTCTTTTTCTTAACTAATTGTTTAATTGTGAAGTTTGGACTGAACTACCCTTTTAAATCCTATTGTTTGCACAAAACGGAAAAACAGAAAAAAGTGAAAGTTAGTAGTTGACCCAGCAAATAAATTCAAGAAAGCTCTACACACAATACCCAACAAAATCAGCTTTATTATTTCAATTTTTTTTAAAAAAATTTAGTTCTACACATGATACTCTACGATTTGAATTAAGAAACCGGATATCCGATCTGATTTAAAATTCGGATCAAGGTTTAATGTAATTAAGTACATAAATGAGTAAGTTCTAGTTAAAGATAATATGTTGTCGATAATGACTAATAAACTTATTATTTCATAAACCTGCTAATTTACATGTCTGGAAAAATGTTATTGCAAGCAGCTAAAAATCTCTGAAGGAAATAATATTAGTGTTAACGAATACATTAATTTCGTCTCGTGCATCCTCCCGTTTGAGAGGGTGCAAGTCTGCAGTTCCTTTCTAAAAGATCTTAGCAGCCTTGGATTATATATTCATATATATATATATGGATAAAAACATGATATACATGTCACTTGTATATTTTTAGGTAGCAAGAAGATCACTGGCTAGTGGCTAAGCTTGCTAGAAAGCTAGGAGAGGGTATGCTTCCATTGATTATTCTAATTTTATAGAAAGAATTGAAAGACTCCATTACAGGAAGATGACAGGTGAGCCTTGAACTTGCAATTTTTTTGAAGAATATTATATTTGCAGTTATGATATGCAACAATTCACTTATTTTATTCGATGTTGGATCAAAAATAAGAGCAAGAGCAAAATTATAGAAAATTATATATAATTGATGGAGAGGTGACTCGAGTTTAACAAAGAGTAACCTTCCAAATTTATTGGTCTGAAATATTCTCTAATCAGCTAATGTAAATTCTTTAGAAACATCATTTGATAGTCTCTCAATGTTTGGATCTGTTTCAGGAGATATCATTTTGAGACCTTTAGAAACATCTATATACTTGAAACAACAAATGAAAGTTATAACCTTATATCTAGACCCTGTTCCTGTTAAATTTGGTAGCAATTGAAAATGCAGAAAATGAGTTAATTAGCATAAATTGAAGGGTCATTTTGAAAATTCTGTTCTGCAGCCTCATTGCCTTATTTTTAGCCAATATATCGAAAGCTTTAAAAACTAATCTAATGATTTTTTATATCAAAAGGTTGTTTGTAAATTCCTGAATTAGCCTTTTGTGTATTTTGGGTAATCACTAAACATATCAGGAGATAAAATCATAGTTCTTATTTATGTTTGAACTACTATAAAATTTTCACAATTTTGATTTAGTATTACAAATGAATTTTTATTGTCAGAGAGTCATAATTGGTTGACATGTAAATCATTACAAACGTAGTTCTTTTCCTTGATAATATGCCTCTGAAATTTTTGTGCTACAGACCTGTAGATTATGCGATATAACTATTTTAGTTCAATTAATTTAGATTATTTTGTGCAAAAAATAGAATAGTCTTACAATTGCATCCTTGCACAGAAAACCAAATGAATATTTATGAGTCTAGGATATGTTGTAGCCCTGTATAGATAGAGTATTTGAGAAAAATAATTAACTAATTTGAGTAACCATGTCAAAAGTTTGTCTGAAAATAGAAAGATAGTGTATAGGTGCCAGTAGTAACATGTTATAGGTGCCAGTGGTAACTAATTTATTTTATGTACTTTGCTTAAGTTTTACAATCTGCAATGTTTTGCTATGTTTCGAATGATTTAGAAAACTTCCATTTTAGTTTGAGTTAACTTCTGCATTTTAATATTTTCAGGTTTTTTCAATGTGTTGTGAAAATTGTGTTCATTTCATTTTCGCTGATGGCTGCTAAATGGATGTTGATCTTGTTATAGGAAAGTTCTTGTTATAGGAGAGTTAAAATTTGGCTAGTGGACTTTTTAGTTTTTAGCAATTGCATATTGGTTCAAGTTTGCTCCAACTATATGGAGTCTGGTTAATTTTCATCCAATGTATCAAGTGTACACAGAAGTTAATTAATATTGTATGATTGGATTGTTGAATTGGTAGAATTATTAAGAATTTGATAATTATAATGTTCGGTGTCCTTTAGATTTATTGTGAAAAGCAGATGGCTAGTAAAAATATGGCTGATTTTTTTTTGAAAAAAGCATGTACAATTGCGTCTGTTATATGAATAGACGCATAAAGTAAACTATTTACGTCTGTTGTCTAATAAATGACGCAAATTATTAAGTTTATATAGTTGTTATATATTATGCGTCTGTTCCAACCTAATGCAATAAAGTTTATACGTCTTCTAAGTGTTAACAGCTGCATAAAACAACACTTTTTGCGGTTGGCCAACACTTTATGAGGCTGTTAAGAACAGATGCTTAATATTTAAATATGTCTGTTTTCAACAGAAGCATATGGTTTAGAGCTGATACGTCTCCTCCATACGCATCTGTTGAAAACGGATGTATATGACCTTTTTCAACAGACGCGTATGATACTTTTTGTACTAGTGATAAGTCTTTTGGGACCTCATTCATTGCACGGTCAAATAAGCATTTTTGTTATGTGTTCAATAATAGCGTGAATCCTTGTATAACTCTAGTAAAATAAATATGTTGTGAGTCATTATGCATTTAACGTCTATTCTAGTTATAAACTTGTGATTGTTTTGATGATAAATGAGTTATGATTATTGATCTAGTATTAAGAGTATTTCTGTTAGGCATTCCATACACGCAAGTTCTGGTTTGTGAGTTGATTTGTGAGATTTATTGGAACTATATTTTGAGTTATTGCATTCTTAGAGGCGTTGGCTTATTCATTTGGTTATGGTTGTTCTGAGGGGATCGATTGCATTATCATTTAGTTGTATTCACGTAGTTGCATTCACACATTAGGTTTGTTTTATAGTTTTTGAGTCTGTTTATGCTTGAGGACAGACATAAATTCAAGTTTGGGGGTGTAATAAGTGGATTTTATATCTACTTGGAACACATCATTAGAAGTTCAAGTTGGTGTTTTGGACTCAAATTGTTGGTATTTTTGATATGTTTTTGTGTTATTGCATTTGAGGCATCAGTTAAATGAAGAAATGAGCTTTTCAATGAAATATGCTGAAACAAAGCTAAGAATTAGAAGCCTAGGCCATTCTCATGTTGTAGAGAATATCGTTATCTTCGCGTGGGCAGTTGAATCGCCTAATTCTGACGAGCAGATCTCAAGATACGGCTAAAACAAGAATCTGCAGAAAAGTCCAGAAGTCAGGCGCGGTCGCCCCCAAAATAGCGCGGCCGCCCCGCCTTTCTGCTAAAAACCAACGCGCCCGTGCTGATTTTGAGCGCGGTCGCCCCACCCTTTTTGCCGCAAAATCTTGTCTTGAGTGGAATTTGATGATTTTAAGAGTCCAGGTCCACTAGGGGCTTACATAAACCAATAAAAAGACGTTTTTAACAACAAAGAGCGAGGGGAGAGCAATAAGAAGACCTAGAGAGCACGAGACGGCTATGGAGAAGAAGACTTTTGTTTTCTTTAGTATAGTTGATACTTGGATGCTTGTTTTTGATTTGTATTTGAACCCTACTACTCTTATCTTGTTTATTATCATGTTTTCACTGGAACTCATGGTGACGATGAGTTCGGTAATGAACTAATCGTTATCGTGGGGTTCTAACGGATTTACTTATGTAGCTAACATATAAGATCGCGTGTTAATCTCTATTGAAGCGAAAGTGAATATAGAGGTTTATAACTTGCCATGCTAGCATAGGTTCATGTATTTATTATGCATGATCCATAGGTAATTTTAACCATCTTACTTGCCCTATGTAATCATGATAGATAACTTGTTCATTAAACCTTTCTGTTGTCAAATTCTATAGACATATAGGGTCTCAACATAATTGGTGTCTATTTAGCTTCTTTCTCTTTGTGGATGTCTGGTAGTAGGGTATTCGTACAACGAAAGTTGTCGTTTACTAGTTTCGTGTTATCTGATTAGTTGTCATTACCATTGCATGCTAATGTTAAGAACAATGACTTTGAATGAAGTATTTAATGAAATTAGAATCCCATGTTTGTCTCATATAGTTATTTCAATCACTTTTATTCTTAGTTAATTGCATGTTAGTTTAATCTTAGTTATAAACATCTCAACTTGTTATTGTCTTAGCATTGAGTGATAACCATACCATTATTGTATAGTTGTATAATCTTAAGTTAGTTAAAAAGAGTCTCAATGGGAAAAAATCTGATTTATATCTTATATTACTTGCGAATGCGTATACTTGCTTGTAATTTTAGCGCGTGTTTTCGCCCTAACACAAGACCGGGGAGTTGTATAATAGCCTCGAGGGTTATGAAGTTGTAAGGGTCGTACAATATTTCATTTTTCACATTACACATATTACATGACACATTATCATATTTCATCCTTCACTTCATACATATTATTTATAAGGAATGAATTTTGAACCGTATGTTTAAATTTGTAGATGGTTGTTGGCCTAAATATGTTGAATCAGTTGGATGTTAGGGTTTCTGCAGAGTTTGTGGAGGAGTTTAGGAGGATTTATAGTACCTTCCTTACACCTTTTACACGGTTGATGAAGAAGATTTAAGGACTAGCCTATAGAGCTCCCATATTTGAGAATTTTAAAGCAGATTCCACTAGCGACATTGACATTGCATCCATTCCTGCTCAGGATATCATTGACATGATACATCCATCCCAGCATGTGTCTCATCCTCCCCAAACTACTGTTTTATCTTGCGAAGCTTGCATCCTGCATGTTGAAAGAAGAAAATTCGAGTATCATGAAGAGTTTGCGATAAACTAATTTTTGGTAATTCAAATTAAATTCAACATAATGGCATTTAATTGAAAAATGTTTTTTTTGTGTTGTAACGGTATTTTAATTCGAAATTATTGTTATTATTTAATTCTCGTGTAATGTTGAATATAGGTTGATGTGTTGATGGATTTTTTGTTCACAATTCTTTTAGAAATGGATAATTTTGATGATTTCAGGAATATGTTACCCGGTCCCGAATCAGCATAAAATTATTTGGGATAACCGTTATCACGTTAGTGAGGATGTTTGAGATGGTGCAGGGAGAGAGGAGTTGGAGAGCTGTTGTGTAATAAGTCGTTGCGCGATTGGAAGTTAAGAAGACCGCAGAGGGAGTTGTTACACATGCTCGGGTTTGGGATATTTGCAAACCCCCATGTTCTGTTTGCCACTGATACGAAGTTGATATCTGCTTTGGTAGAGCATTGGAGACCGGAGACCAACACTTTCTTAATGAGGAAGGGGGAGATGACTGTTACGTTGAAGGATGTGAGTTTCATTGTAGGGTTGCCTGTTCAGGGGGAGGCATTGAAATGTGGGCTTATAGAGAACAAGGCATAGTATTATGTAAATAATTGGTTTAAGCCTTTGACCAACAAGGATGTGGAGGATGCTTTGTATCAGAATAATATCATGCTATCTTGGTTGTTTGGGATATATGGTAGACAGAAGCCCGGGAAGGATAATATGTTGGCCACAGTAATACATATGAAGGCGTATTTGCTATTCTTAATGGGTGATATCCTCTTTTCTATGAACAACAAGGATTATGTTCATATTCGGTACATTCACCCTCTATTTAATATACGAGAGATTTCTTAATATGCTCGGGGTACAGCTGTGTTAGCTCACTTGTAAAGAGGTTTGGAGAATATCGCGAAGAAGGGTAGTAAGGGCATTGATGCTTGTGCGTGGGTCTTATGAGATATTTCAGCGTATTAGGGTGCATGTACGGGACCCTATACGGGACCCCGAATAGGAAGACTATCTGGTTGGTGAGGGAAGGGCATATTCTACTCATCAGGGTGTTTTAAAGAAACACAGGAAGGGGAGATCCTCAACACAATTTACCATTTATAGAGGTGAGTTTGATGGTGTTGCTGGAGATGAGATGGTTTGGAGACCATATGCTATATTCGAGGAGGTTATTGACTGGGAGATGATACATGCACATATAGCTGAATGTGGTCGGGTGTCCATCGTATGATATGATGTGGTTGAGTGGAAGCATCCAGATAGGGTAAGCAAATTGTTTGGTTCTAGTCCTCAGATTTCGCGGGAGCCAGTGAACATGGTTGGTTACAAGGTGTTTAAGGAGGCCACATTTTTAGGAGAGGATTGGCTTGTTCGATGGTTTATTGATATTGGAAAATGGGCTAAATTCTGTTCAGATTTTGATAGCCTTGTTGATGACACGACTGACAATGCTTATGAGGTTGATTACATGGCGTGGTATGCAGATATATCTTGTATGCAGATAGGGAAGCCAGATCCACACCCTCAGCAAGAGTAAAAGACCATGGAGTTGTATGATAACCTCGAGGGTTATGAAGTTGTAAGTGTTGTACAATATTTCATTTTTCATATTACAAATATTACATGACACATTATCATATTTCATCCTTCACTTCACATATTATTCATATGAAATGAATTTTGAAGCCTATGTTTAAATTTGTAGATGGTTGTTGGGCTTAATATGTTGAAGCGGTTGGATGTTAGGGTTCATGCAGAGTTTATGGAGGAGTTTAGGAGGATTTCTAGTACCTTCCTTACACCTTTCATACGGTTGATGAAGAAGATTTAAGGACCAGCCTATAGAGCTCCCACATTTGAGAATATCAAAGCAAATTCCACCGACGACATTGATATTGCAGCCATTCCTGCTCAGGATGTCATTGACATGATACATCCATCCCATCATGTGTCTCAGCCTCCCCAGACTACTGCTTCATCTTGTGAAGCTTGCATCCTGCATGATGAAAGAAGAAAAGTTGAGTATCATGAAGAGTTTGAGCATGAAAAAGAAAATAAGATATATGAGGATTCGAGATGGGGCTTTGGGATAGAGCCGAAGATCCCGATTGGCCTTAATGTTCAGGGCTATTATGTACGTGCATATGTGGTGCAGATCCTGGCTCTAGGAACATGGGTTCATGACAGGATCATATACACATATATGGTATTGTTCCTTACTCGTGCATATTAGTTTTTAAGTAAATTCTAAATCATTTTTTATTTATTTTTAGGGATTGCTATGGAGCCGGGAGGTGGAGATTCACACTTTAGGTATATGGGAGAGAAAACCAGGCTATTACTTCATGGATCCTTACTTCATGGTACTTGGAAAATCATAAATAAAGAAAAAATAGAAAAGCAACTAGAAAGGGCGAAGATAGTTTGAAAGAGGCATATCATAAAGCATTACATAGTTTTAATGGGTTTACCATTGTTACTGTTGGGCCTTCTGTTCTCGAGGCGCACTACATCTTCATTCCATGTTGTGTGAGATGTGTATTGGGTTTTGTTCATGTTCAATACTAAAGAATTTGAAGGGCTTATCATAGATTCATTAGATGATGTGCCGTCATATCGGGAGGAAATCCGAGTTGTGGTATGGTCATTTGACCTTTTAATGTCTTCTTTAGAATCCATGCAATCATATATTTAATTTTAATGCTTTGATCCTGATTTCATTGCAGTATTGGTTGTTGCTGAGGATATTGGATATGGTACATCCAGTCGATGAACGTGACCCTGCTTCAACGGAGGTCATACCTCTACCATCTAGACCGAAGCAGCAAATCTGCAATGATTCTGGTATTTATGTAATGGAATTCATGGACTATTTCACACAAGTTTATGACTTAGTCTCGGTAGCAAATTGATCACATGAGGAGATGGACACATTTAGGTATAGGATAACGAGATAGCTTAAGCTTGGGAAGACAAGTGGTATATTCGGGATTCATATGCGCAAACGTCACGAATCTTGTAGTAGTTAGCTTCATTTCCAATTCCTAGTATTTGTTTACTTTAAAAAATTAATGTAGTTGGATTATGTACTTGGATATAAATTTAGATTATTTTAAGTGGATATTAAATTTCGATTATGTAGTTGGATTATGTAGTTGTATTTTAAATTTGGATTTAAAAGTTAGATTTTAATTTTGTTTTTACATTTATTTTGGTTTTGGTTGTGGGTGAAGCGATTTTGATCATGGTTGTGATATAAGTTGTGATTGTGTTGTAGTTAATTGGTGAATTTGGCACCATTTGAAGTTGTTTGACGACAGGAATTAGCTGCAAAATAGATGTTGTGATTTCTTGGTTTTGTACATGTGTGGGAGCTCTGTTTTCACGTTGCAGAGCCAGAAAACACCGGTATCAATCGTAGACATTATGCGTGGTCCGTGTTATTATTTTTGTCTATACAGTCTGAAAATATAGCATTAATCAAAATAGAGTAAAACCCTTATGTCCAAAATTCTTATATTTTTAAAGTTAGCCTTAAACTAACTACAAAAAATCATAATCACTTCCTATGACCTTAAAATAGATTAACAAATGAATTTTTGAAAAAAAATCTTTCACAAATTTTTACAATAAAATGAAAAATCCTTGAAAAGTCAAAGAAAAAGTCAACATAGTGTACAAATGGATAATAACGACAAAAAAAATTTTAATTTTCCTCGGAACCAAGTTTTAAAAACTTATAAATACGTTAAACATCATTTTGTGTAATTTAAGCTGTAATTTGTAATTTTTCTATTTTTAAAATTTTCTTAAGCTATTGAAATTATGTTCATTTTTAATTTAAAAGAATTTTAAAGTTGTTCCACGCACATACTAGAAATCTTAAATTTAAACCAACATACTTCAAATCTTAAAATGAAGTGATATTTTCATAATAACGAGGATCCATTGAATATTATGAAATACATAGAATCGAATGAAAATTACATAAGGACTAGTATCCAGTGCAATTGCCATATAAATGATTGGTCCTCTAACAAAAAATATCTAGTATGTTAGAGAGACCCCCGAATAACCGGTATTAAGCAACTCCTTGAGTAGTATCCACAAAGCATACAATATGGTAGAGCACAAGTACACAACCCTCATGGATATGCCCGTGCGTAAGCTTTCATGGGTGTGTGTTGGAGTCATTCCAAATGGCTAGTGGAATGGTACTTGATCCATCATAGAGACAGAATCTTGCAAAGCATGTCCTGTATTCCCTATCCGTACCTCTTGTTAGGTGTGAAACCTAACCCTTCACATATTCAATGCGCATTTGGTCCATATTACAACCCTTACGAGGCCTTAACTTTTTAATATCGGCAATCCGATCACATTCAGCAAGATCACCACCATTCAATCCAGATTTTTTCCATTTTCCATTGGGCGTGTTGTTGCCCAAATTCAAGATCGGAAGGAAGTAATGATCTGGATGAGAGATCACCAAGTACTTTTGTTCAATACCACACATCCAACAACATGCCTCGGTCCAATTTTTGGCCCTATAAGCCTCCTCTTTGTGCGGGTACAAGTTCATTTCTTCTTCCTCCACAAGGGGCGTCTCATCATTATCCATAAGGGGATTCAACTCACAATATGCCTCTTCTATCTCACTAAAGATTTGTGAGACCCCAACTTTCTCATCATTGTCCTTATACCACAAGTCGTTTGGTTGCGAGTCCGATAATGTGTTGCTAACGTGGGATACGAATCACAACTATGTTCGAAGTTGTTGTCAACACTATACTCGCTAGCCATTTAATTTATGACAAAACAACATAAAAAGAAAGCAAAATTAAAAATTAAATTGCAAATTCATAAAAAATTACAACCTTCCGTTACAAATACTACACTACTAATTATATTTCTCTTCTTGAGCATTTTAAAGATTTTCTAATCTAGTAGCACATTTTCTTTTATCATGGCCTTCCTTTTGACAATAGGTGCCCTTCATTGGAGGCTTCTTTTTTTTACCAAGCGATTCTATGGGACTTTTGAAACGAACGTCCTTTTTCCTCTCTTTAGTATGGATACAATAGGGTCAAGAATTGGTTCTTCATGAACACTTGCATTTGGAGCATAAGAATTACTTTCGTAAGAATTAATTCCATCAACGTTCATACTTTCGAGAATTGGTATTTCACGATTCATCACTTCAATGGCATAATCATACCATTCCTTATATGCAATGCTACTTTGACAAAAACTAATGGCATGAATTGTCATGCTATTAAATCTATCATTTGGGGTCATTTCATTAATTTCTCCAATGTCCAAATGGGAAGGCAACAGACCATCTACACTATTAGCATGCATTGTTCACCTCCGAAGTATGAAAGACGAAGGAATTTCTGAAATTCATTTTTTAGTAAAAACTGCCAATAGGCGTCCACAAAGTAGCCCCGAATGTTCAACCATTCTACACATACACTTTCCCATCAAGCCTACCTTGTTAAATGCAACAAAATAAACTTTTCTTCTTGTACACTCAGATATGGGCCTATAACAACCATAATACGTATAGACATCCCCTTGTCTCTCCCCATCTTCACAAGCTTTTCGATTTTTTCAATAAAGTATTTTGAAGACTCAACCAATTCATAATGAAATCTTCTAAACATATCCTTGGTGTAAAGACAAGAAGCATGATACTCCAATGTGGTATGCATTTTCATGGAACACTTTAGATTAATCGTGACATAATCTTCTTCCTTCTCCCTCATAAATTGCCTTCTCAATATTTTTTGGGTATTTTTAGTGAATTCCTTCAACCCCGTTACCGAACTCACATAACTATCAAAGAAAGAATTCATCCCCTCACTCCTTGATGTACTATTTTAAAACGCAGAAAATGTGTTTCTAGTATATGCAATTATCCACTTGCGTTTCAACTCATATAACCACCGTAACCATTTATGCTCTTGCAAGTGATACTTATCCACCAAGGATTCTCATCTAGCCTCAAATATATATTCGTTGAGGGAATTATAAATACAATCGTGAAATCCTTGTTAAATTCCAGGAAAGTCGAATAATAATGAGATAATTTCTCGGGAAATTTTTGAATTATGTGCCAATACCACAATAAATGGGAGGTATTCAGGAGTACATCCGAAATAGCGCTTCCCATGGCTTGATCTTGATTAGTAATTATTGTCATTGGAGGGTTATTCCTCACTCCTTCAAGTCAAGTATGAAGAATCCACTAAAAAGTTATTGCGTGTTCATCCCGCATTCGTGCAAAACCAAAAGTCACCGATTGATAATGATGGTTCACTCCGGTAAAAGGGACAAATGGCATGATATATCTATTTATCCGATAGGTCGTGTGAAAAGTAACAAATTGTCAAAATTTTGGCAGGCCATTAAAAATTTCTGATCAATATATACAAGACACTTCAAATGATTCTCTTCATCAACTTCGATCCTAATAAAATATTTAGAATCACTTTCTTCATTCAACCTATGTAACAAGTTCAACCCCGCTTGGGCATCACTAATATCAAATCTTTTCTTCCTCTTATCTCTTATCACATTCCTAACATGTTGAGCATTTAAACCAACTTTATCATTACCTCCATGAATGTTACCAATGACATTTATCACTTGACATTCATATAAATTTGCACCATGTACATTATCATCTCCATCCTAACCCCCAACATAATCATTTTCAAGCTCATTTTCACTTTCTAAGATTTTATCTTCCTCAACATCAACAAAATCTTTATCTAAATTAATATGTTCTTCATTTTCCTAATAGTATCTACAAACCCATCATCTTCAATAAATTGAGGGGTTCTAGGTTCTTCACTCATACATAAATGATTAAGATGTAAAACATAAACAACACCTTTTTTCTCATTTTTACGTTTAAGACGAAACATACGATCAAATAAATAATCCGCCATGATAAATAAAAATTGAAAAGAATAAATATACCTTAAATTAAGATTGTTGCTTGCTTGATTTTTTTTTTAAAAAATTAACCTAAAATTTTCCTAAATTTGGAGCTTTCACGGAGATTTTTTTTTGTGTGGTTGAATGAGCACAAATGATGGAGGAAAATGGGTTGTTGATGATTAGGAAATGATGCCCTCAACTGCACACATTGTCCGCGATCCGTCTAAATTAATTTTTATAGACCGCAAACATTGTCCACGATACCTGTGCATGTTGTTTTAATCTCAGCCGTTAGATAGTTAATCCAACGGCAAATAAATCATTTGTTACTTATATGGGTCTTGGCAAACTTTTGCCAGTTAGGGAGAAATCGTTTGTTACTTTTCTGAACCGTTCGTAGGGACATTCTCCAATATATATAAAACTGTTTTAAAAAATTAGCTTTAAATTTGTATTAAAATAATAGATGAACAAGTAATTTTTGGGATAATTTCTTTTTGAAAAATGAACGTATATATATGGGAGGGTTTGATTTGATACTACCGGGCCTTATACGGGTCTATGGCTAGTTTTTCATAATTTAAGTGCATAAGAAAATCACAAAATCGGTATCTTGCATTTTTTAGTCTTTGAAGCTAATACTGTTGACCGGAGGACTTTTCAGGCTTATCCTACTTGTTCAAGATCTCTGCTAAAATAAAGCTGATATGACAATGGAGAGAAAAAACAAAAGCACGCTAGAGGCAGAAAAAATGGTATAAAAAATTGTTATAAATTAATGTATTATGGTTGAAGCGACACTATATAATAATTTTATCCTTATTTTTTATGTAAATACACAAGTTCATATTTATTTAACTAATAAAAATTTGACAAGTGATATTTTGTAACATTTTTGGAAATCAATTTAGTATATGTAGCATTTTCAAAATAAAATGATGAAAATTAAGGAAAAATGCTTGGTCTACAGAATTTGATATACAATTTTGTATAAAATTACACTGTTAAATTTTAATTGGAATGAGGAATGACGGGCCCTTTATCTACATCAACAACCTCAATTAAAATCTCACATCAATTACTAAATTATTTTATATAAATTTTATGTACACGATTTTATACACCTTATAGGCTTATACTGCTAAAATTGAAGAGAGGTTTAGAAGAGAGGTTGACTAGAAGACTTGCTCAAGTCTGCTTAAGAGTAAAACTTGGTCTTGATTTCCATTTTCCAGTGAATTATGACAACCGAAAGAGAAGAGAAATCTCAGCACATGCATCTGTCTTGTCTTGCATGAGGCATTCTATATATCCACATAATTTCATTCGAAGTTTTAGAGCAAAATAGTAGAGCTACAATATGGCTGTCAAGTTGCTGTTACAAATGATGCTAGTAATGTAACTCATGTTCATAAAACTAGCAGTTGCACAAAATACTAGTAGGTCTATAGCAAAGGCTGGATGTCAAGAAAAATGTGGCACCCTGGTTGTTCCTTACCCGTTCGGAATCGAAGCACACTGTTCAGCTTACACAGAAATGGATATATCCTGCAAAAAATCTTCTGATGGATCACAAAAAGCTTTCCTGAGAAGCAGTGAGGTTTCCAGAGGCAAGGGGGCTCCTAAGTCTCTGGAACTGGAGTTGCTGGAAATATCACTACAGGCAGGCACCGTTCGCGTCAACTGTCCGATATCAGTTGGGTCAAACAATGTAGATTATACTCGATTACCAATGCACTTTACATTTTCCAACGCTGAAAATATATTCGTTGCTATGGGCTGCGACAATTTTGCTTATCTATTGGCCGAAAAATGCATGGTGTGGGACTTGCCCTCACGGTCTAATATCACTGGAATTTGCACATCAGTGTGCGAGAGGTCAGCAGAAAAGGACAACAGTTGCTCGGGATTAAATTGCTGCAAAACAAGATTCGCGCCACCGGATAATTTCATCATGGTATTTATAAGCGGTATTAATGGAAATTATTACAACCAGGATACGAGGTATGTAGTGCCTAGAAAAATCTGTGCTAGCAGTATGCTCAAAGTTCTTTAAACAAATAATACTCCCTTTAAACAAGTAATAGTAACATTTATAATTTTTCTTTATTTCTTAAATCATTTCTTATTATTTTTATTTGTGTTTCATTCAAATTAGATTTGTGTACTTTTTTAATACTGAGTTTTATTAAAATTTCTATTGCCTGAAATCCTTCCTCTCTCTGGCACATGAAGCAGGTCTGCATTCGTTGTTGATCAACACTGGTTTGAAAATTTGAAAGATATCTACAGTGTGCAGAAGATGAAATCAGTTCCTGTTGTGCTAAATTGGACAACAGAATGGAACTGTAAATCCAGAGCTGACACCAACTTTTGTGGAACAAATACTTTTTGTACAAATCAAAGCTTGTGTTCTTGTTTCAAAGGATACCATGGAAATCCTTATCTGCCTGAAGGATGTCAAGGTAAACTCAGAAGTGGATCATGTGACCAGAAAAACATATTCAGTTGCTAGTTCTTATTCTGCGAGAATGTAATTCACTCTTTTAACTTTTGTATGTGCTTCTGATAAGATTTTTTATTTCAGATATCGATGAGTGTACATTAAAAACACACAGATGCGAGCATTTCTGTACCAATTCATTAGGAAACTACACTTGCTCATGCAAAGATGGGTGGCACCTCATTGACAGTTTTAAGTGCGAAATGGATGATCACACTGTGAGGACAGCTGTAATCTTAGTACTAGGTACTTGTATACGCTCTATTAATTTTATGTCATGTGGTAAAAAGAGAGGGCATAATCACGGGTAACTTCAGCATTATATGAAATTCAAGTTAAGTTTAAACAATAAAGAGATGCGATGTTGGGATTCATGTACTCCAAACTTTAAATGACCGTGTATACTTTGCTCAATTTCTTAAATCTGATGGTTTTTAAAATGTTCTCATTTGAAAGGCATGTATTGATGAGAGATTAAGTGTCTAGTCAAATTGATGTACATTTATTAATTATTAGTCATCTTCATTCTTACGCATGTTACCTCTATCTTCTTTGCAAAATTCAGGACTGTATTTTACAGCTCTGTACTCTTTCATTATATTCGCTATTGCAGTCACTTGTGCTGGACTAGGGGTGCTGTTTCCTACTACATGCTGGTTGTACAAAGAAATAAGACTAAGAAAAATACGTAAACTCAAGGAGAAGTTCTTTAAGAGAAACGGGGGCATCCTATTACATCAACATGTATCTTCTAGCAACAAGTACGTGGAAGCAACCAAGTTGTTTACTTCAACGGAGTTGGAGAAGGCAACTGACCGCTTTAATGTAGAACGAGTCCTTGGAAAAGGAGAACAAGGTACCGTCTATAAAGGAATGCTGACAGATGGAACAACTGTAGCAGTGAAAAAATCCAAGATTGAACATGAAAACAGAGTTAAACATTTTATCAATGAGGTTGTAATTTTATCACAAATAAACCACAGAAATGTAGTAAAGCTACATGGATGCTGCCTGGAGACAGAGGTCCCTTTACACTTATGCAGTATATCCATGAGCCTAATGAATACTTTCCACTTACATGGGATGTCCGCCTACGTGTGGCCAAAGAAGTTGCAGGAGCTATCTTCTATTTACACTCTGCTGCAGTGATTCCAATATATCATCGAGATATTAAGTCAGCAAATATACTTTTAGACGATAAGTACAGAGCAAAAGTGGCAGATTTTGGAACTTCAACAACAATTTCAATTGATCAAACTCACTTGACTACTGGAGTACAAGGTACATTCGGTTACTTTGATCCTGAATACGTACGGACCAAGCAATTTACAGATAAAAGTGACGTTTACAGCTTTGGGGTAGTTCTTGTTGAGCTTTTGACAGGACAGAAACCAGTCTTGCCAGCTACACTTGACCGTCTAGCAAAAAGTTTAGCAGAAATTTTTTTATTGGCAATGGAAGAAAATCGTATATTAGATATTCTTGATTCACAGATTACCAACGAGGGAAGCTTGGAAGAGATTATAGCATTTGCTAACATTGCTCGTAGATGCTTGAACTCTAGCCGGAGGAATAGGCCAACAATGAAACAAGTTGTAGCAGAACTAGAAAAAATCAGAAATACAAATGAGACTCCCTCTGATGAACAAAACTATGAAGAGGATGACGATGGAATAAATGAAGTAAATGAGCCCTGGGAGTCGGACGTTACTTCATCTTCTATGAATTCCACCGTATATCACAGTCACACTGTTGAACTAGAGCCTCTTATAGAATAAAGACAATAAATCTGGTGTTTTTGTGTAAATTGGTTATTTTAGAGACTTCATTTGGTTATTTTAGTCTTCAGAGACTTTCCCTTCATTTGGTTGCTCTAATGCTATCTGTTTTTGAGTAGTGCAAAATTTCCAGGGTTTTTATAGTGAATATTGACAAGCGCAATTGCTGCAATAAAAATGGGCATTTGTACTTATGGTGTAAACAATCTAAATTTCACTTTTTTTTTGTTTAATTTGATTGTGGTGTACGGAGCAAGGGATGGATTATAAAGTTGAATATGTGTTTATGGACAGCTTTCTTTTAATACATTTGAAGTTGATGGATATTGTGACCAAATGACCTGTCCTCCTGTCCCAAGTTACTATTTAAAAAAAATACTGTTTCATTTTAAAATCAAAAACCTGCCATAAGTTCAACTTCTATAAGAATTTACTTATAAAAAAATCATAATACGTGACAAAAATGTAATTTATGACTTGGTCTAAATATTTTATTCGTAATTACTATTTTGTCCATTTATTTTATTAATTATTAAAATTTATTATTTTGGATATGAATCAAACCCATGTCAAAAATTTGAAAATTTGCCACATCAACCACTTGAACTAGAGACACATTTGTTTAGATCTTGATAGCAGGTAGATCTTACTTATTTACACGGAGTATCTTACTCTATATTTAATTTGATTTAATTTGATATTTATTTTAATAGGTCTATTAAATATAAAAATTTGAGACTTGATTAAATAACTTATTTCTATATGCTAACTTTATACTTGTGCAAAACAATAAGAGTATATATCTTTTAATTGTGCAAATTTTATTTATAGTTAAATTTGGAGTTCACAGACAACTTTATTAAACTTTTTCGTTTTAAACTCAAATTTCTTGTGTAACATAGCCAACTTTGTCTAATTTACCAACCGAAGCATGATCTTCTAATCATAGTAATTTCAAAATTATATTTTCCTCCGTAATCGTTGAACCATGTTAGCGTTTTTATACTAATTTTATAAAAGAATAATGTAGGATATTCAAAAGCATAAAATATACACTATCGATAGGCGAAGATTCGATAAATAAATAAACTCATCAAATAAATGAATAATCTCGATAAATAAAAAAATTACGTTCCCAGATGTAATTATTTATCGAGATTTTACTCTACATGTTTGTGACTGTTCCATACCCCTTTTCAACCTTTCAAAAATTTCCAGCACATCTTTAATTCACAAGTCATTTCATTACTCTCCCTTTTCATTACTTCAGTAATTTGGTTGAATATTTTTTTACCACTAAAACCAACATATAATTTATATATAACTTATAACACAATCAAATAGTCAGGTTTATCCCAACAGGAACAAAATGTCATGGGGTTAGGCTAATACAAAAATAACCCACTACTTTTTTTAGTCATCTATAGAAGGAGGTCGTAAAGAAATAGATTTGAGACTAAAAAAAAATTAAAGGAGAAGATTATTCACTTTATCAAAATATATGTATATCCATTCACGATCTTATTATAAGAGCATAGGATAATTCCCTATGAATAGATAATTAGTTTAAAATAATGAACATAAAATCATATTTATAAATAAATAATTTAGAATTAATATATACCCCGTAAGCACATAATATGTGATATCGAGTAAGCACATAAATTACATTGGGGAAGTAGTCACTATCGCTAATATTTTATCACGGTGGGAAGATAAAAAAACCTATAAACCAACGCACATAACGACCATCGCCCATTTCACGATAATTCTAGAATATTTATTACCGTTAAAAACTAAAAATGTCTCAATATGAAATGTTTAGCTACCACCATAATAATATTCATGCTCCACTTCAATCATTTGAGTCAATTCTTACTGCGTAGTTTGTTGCCCAGTAATGATACAATTGTTTAAGGGGGGTTGGATACAATTGTATAAACGTTTCGAACAAGTATAAAAATATAACAGTTCTTTATATTTCTGATAAAAACTGTTACAAACTCTCTCAAGAAATACTGATATTCTTGTGAGCTGTTAGGTCGTACAATGCTCGAGTTAATCACTATGTGATGACCTAAACTGTGTTTATATAATACACAGATGCTACAAATCAGTTTAGGATATGCATTATCAATTACTAACAGAAAATGATACATATCTTCAACTGAATACACAAAATCCTATCACTCAGAATGAACAAATATCCATCCCTCAAAATAAGGAACAAACTTAATCTTCACAACAGACTGTCTTCAAATGCTGATGTTCTGCAGATACTGATAATGAATCAAATCCTGATGGCACATCAAATCCCGATGACATCCAAAACAGTCATATCCTGAGCTCCTCCTGATCATTGAGAATCAGCACGTAACAATCTCCCCCAATTTATACTTAATGTAATGAAGCACAAAATCCATTCTCAATGATGCCAAAACCAATTACAAAATATACAAAAAATAAGGCTTACTTCAGTATTCTAAGATAACTGATAGTTGTTTCCAGAAATCTGTTTAACCTTTCTTCCTCCTTGTCTTGAAGGACTTTGACAAGCTTTATCTTCAACTCTTTCTTCTCTTCAGTATCTTCTTCAAGCTGGTAAATGGCTGATCTTAATTTAGAAATCGAACTCTTAGTTATTTAAAGATCACCAATTAACATAAAGCTTAAGCTGAAATCTTCATGATCAGGACTGAAAGATAACTAAAGATTGTTGAGAAAAACTTTCAGAACTGCAGCTCCCTTTTCCATCTTCATTTCTTGACCAGTATAAGTTCTGTACATAGGAACATAATCGCCATTATATTTGTCATCTCTGTTCATGACTCTTCTTCTGATAATCTCAAGTATCATAGAAGACCAGTTTCTGGTGACATTATCCTAAACTCTAAGAAGATAGTGAACATATTTCAACTTTGTCACAGTTTTCATCAAGAGTTACTACGATGTAAAGCTTTTCACCTTACCATCTCTCAAGAAGTACAGAATCTCTTCTCTGACATCACCAAGATTTATCTTCCTATAAACAATCTTTACAGCTTCAACTTTCTTAAGATGTGAATGAGTAATTCTCTCACCAAGATTGTCAGTCAGAATATCTGTGTCCAGTAAATCAGACCTCAGAGTTTCCATTCCAGGATGACCAATACCTCCTATAGTACGAGTTTTGATAAGTTTTAGCTTTTCATTATGTTCCACCCAAGAGGGTTTCTTGATGGACTTATCAATATCCTCCTGTTCTGAAATAGAATCCTTAAGTCCTGCTGACACAAATTCAATATGCTTGAATTCTTTAGGATAACTAAATGTATAAATATCTTTCCATCTTTTATCCTTCTTACTGAGAGGAGCATACCCTGTAGATAAATCATGAATCTTTCCTCTTGTTTTCTGCCACAACTCTCTCCTTGAATTTAGAATTCTTTGCTCATAGTCACTGCATGCTTGATCAGCTTTCCTTCTGTCAATTCTTTCTTGTTCATCAAGAGTTGATTCATTAAACACTTTGATCACCTTTTCATCAGTGTCAAAATCAGCTATCAGATTCACAGCATCATGATCTGCTTTTACCTTAGGATTTGTGTCTGCTACAAGAGACATATTTGTATTAGTTATATCAACTTGAGCAATGTCAGCGGTTAATTTCTTCTTTCTTTGGACAATCATTTCTTCTCCTCAGCTTATTCTTTTACATCAGTTCCTTGTACACGAACAAAACCTTCCCTGAATAGAACATCCAGAAATGCAGAATCAATTGCAGAACCTTGACTTGAATTAGAAATTCTCCCTCTTCCTCTTCTTCCTCTGGCTCTTGTGGCTCTTCCACCTCTTTTTCCTCTTCCTTTAGAGGTGTTTGCTTCAGCTTCAATTTGAGCCATTAGCTCCTTCTGTTGTATAACTATTTCTTCAGTTGTTAGATCAGGAAATTCTTCAGTTATCAACCCAAGAGCACTTCTGGCATTCTTTTGCTCAAACCTCTTATCCTTGTAGTACAGAACAATCTCTTCACCTGTTTCCTTGCGTCTGTAAGGAAAGAATAATCCTTTAACATCTGCTATGTTAGAGATCGTAACATCACCAGTTTCAAGAGCATCAACACTAGTTTTGTGCTTAACTTCATGAGCACCAGTAGACTTTCCTTGTCCTGAAGAACCAGATCTTTTAGAATGTTGAGGTTGTTGAGCAACAGGAGCAATTTGAACATTTGCAACTGGATTTTTATCACCATCATCATCAGTATCTTTATCTTTCAACTGAATAGAGTCAGGTGTACATTTTGTGACAACTATCTTCTCCCCCTTTTGGCAGCAGTATTTGAAAGAATAGAAAACATAGCATTCAGTTTATCAGCCATTGAAGACAATTTATCGTCCAAGGAAGAAAATCGAGTATCCATGCTTTGTTGAGATTGAACCACGGCTTTAACAGCCTTTTTCACACTTATGAGTTCAGCTGAAGTAAGTGGAGTGATCATAAAGGCATTAATATTGTTCTGTAAAGTAGCATGAGATGTCTTCATATCAGCAAGTTCAGAGAGAATTCCTTTCACAGAGATGGTAGAAGGCTTGAGATGCAATTTAAGGTCAGGGTTTTGAAGTCCATCATATGCCCTGTGAACATGTTGCATACCAACAGCTGAGGAGATAGAAGTATGCGCATCTCTCCATGCAAAATCCCATTCAGTCTTTCGAAAATGCTCAACATCAGCATTGTAATAAGAAGGATCAACATCGAAATGTGAAGAAGAACCAACATTAGACTTCTTAGATGCATCAATAGCAATCTTAAGCTGAGCTGTGTCAGGATCATCAGGATCACTGTCTTCATCAGAATCAGAGCAAGACAGACCCTCAGAAGAATTTGCAGAGCTCGGCAGAATTGCTTTGCCTTTAAGAGGATCCTTAGCAATAATTATATGTTTCTGATGAGATCCTGAAATATAAAACAATGTAACACCTAAATCTCTTTTTTCTTTTCAAGTGATCTCATCACTTCTCACACAATATATTACTTTGAAGAGTAATATGTTTCTCACATAAGAAAGTTTATAAGCAAAGAAAAACTTATAAAATTCTTTTCTCAAAACTACCTCTCATTTTGCCAGTACAGGAGACTACCACTCAGATTAAAAAAAATTTAATAGTATTTTCACACAGTCTCACAGAAAGGCACAATCACCTATTTTGCAAAGAAATAAGAGATGGGTGAGAGGAGTAGTATGCTTGTCATATAAATAGAGGTAACCTCAAATAAGAGACTATTTATTATCATACAAACATTGAGAACAACAGAGGAAAATAAGCAATACCTGAAGGTGAGTCCTCAAGTGGCAGTGATGACAGTGGAGGAACAAACAATGCATCAGGATGTTTTGACAAGCTAGTGAGCAACAAAGAATCATCAGTAGAAGCTGCTTGAACGGATAGTTTATCAATATCAGGATTTGTTCGAGTATCAGGATTTGATTTTTCAGGAGAATGAACAAAGTCAGCATCAGTACTTTAAACTGATGGTTCTTGTGGGGCCTGAGGAATATGACCTGCTTCAGCAAGAAGTGATGAAGGTTCTTGTGTGCTTTCCTCAAACATCAGATCATTAATAACTGCATCCACATTTGACAACACATCCTGATGAGCCTTCTTTTCTTGCAGCAGTTGTTCAGAGTCTGCAAGAAGATCACCTTGAGCAAAGTCAACAATTATTTGTATAGCCTCTTTGTCTGCATCCTTCCCTTTGAAAAGATGGTTCTTGTGTGACTGGATGTATCTCAGTTTCTAAATCCCTTTGAGACTTAGGTTTTTGTGGACTGACATCCATAGTAGAAGACTGACTCTTTTTCTTCTTCCTGATGTACCTAACCACATCTTCAGCTTTTCTTTTCAACTTGCTTTTGTCAGTTTTCTTGAACACATCAGATTATTTGATTACTGAAATCTATTTGATCAGAGCACTAGCATCAGTAGTTGGCTCCTTAGTTCCAGTTGTGTCAACAGAGTCATCAGAAATTACAACTGTTGATTTCTTTATCTTCATCGTTGTCCCAATGGGCATCTGATCATCAGAGTTAGAATCATCTTGCATGATCAGCCTTCTTTTCCTGACTGGAAAACATTCTTCTTTCTTCTCACTCTCACTCAGTGAGGCCTGTTGAGCTTTCTGTTTAGATTGAACAGATTTCTTAACCAGCCTTTTCTTTAGTACAACTGATGCCTTTTGAGAGACATCAGAGGAGGCTAATTTATGAGCTGAGTTGGAGTGTTGTTTAGTAGAAGAAATGCTTGGGTTAGAAATAAGAAGGGTAGTGTCTTGTTCCACAACATCAGGAAATTTAACAGAGGTGCCAGCATCAGGATTTGCAGGCACTTGTGAAGGAGTAGGTCTATTTTTCAATATAAATTGCCTGACCTCCTGAGGCGGGAAGGGAAGTCCTGAAAACTTATTTTTTCATCTCTTTTGATATAATCTGTAATAGCCTTCTCAGAAATTTGAAATACAGAAATCAATTCATCATTATCAAATTTAACATTAGGGCCTAGAATATTAAAAATCAGTTGAAGAAATCTATTATACCCTATTACTCCTAATGCATCTGTTCTCCTAGCAATTATGAATTGAAGAATAGTGTTCTTGAGAAGATAATACCCAATTTTCAGAGAAGTGGATGGAAGAGCATCAAAATTTGTTGTCTTATTCAAGAAACATCTGTTGCTGCAATCAAAGAAGAAATTCCATTCCCTCTTTAATTTTGTTCTTGTCAGTTTCCCAATTGTTGTGATGTCACCTTTGTAGTTCAGAGTTCTGAGCATATCAAATATCTGCTCAATTGTATAATTGTCAGGAGCACCATCACAGGAAGGCAACCTCAATGCTTGAACTAGAACATCAGCATCAACTTCATACTTCTGTCCCTTAAATTCAAAAGAGAAACCAGTATTTGTTACATTAACTAGAGCTATATCCCATACTTGCATTACAGCTCTATATGATACTTTAGTAGGATTTGTGAGAGCATATCCAATTGAATATTGGAGTAAGAAATCCTATATATCATGAAAAGATTAAGGAAACTGCTGATGTGTAAGTGGAGCCAAGTAGTTATTGGTTCCAAAGGTGTTGTCATGAATAATAGTGGTTTGACTAAAGAAGGGTGAAAGCTCAGAAGATGACATGATGTTTGTAGGTGTTGAGAAAAGATGTTCGTTAGAGGTGAATAGTGAGGCTATGTGTGTATGATAATATGTGTCATAGAGGTTCTGCGTAAATATAGGTTTGCAAAGCTTTGTTGTATGCAACACACTCGGAGAAAGAAGCTTATGGCCTGTTTGGATAGGTGCATTTCATTTGAAATGCTAGATTTGGAGCAAATTTCTTGTTTGGATAGATTAAAAATTTGGATTTGGATTTGACCCAAATTCTAACTATTTAAAAATTAAGCCCATTTATTAGAATTTGGAATACCAATTTTAAATGCGTCATTTGAAATTAAAAACTCCAGCCTCGTCCACCCTTTTGCTCTCTCTCCGTGAGCGCTCTCTCTCTCTCTCTCTACTGTGTCTCTCTTCTCTCCCACTCTTTTCTTGATTCAATCTCTCTTGCTTCACTCTCTCTGCTCCCCCCTCTCTATCTACTCTCTCCCTATCTTTTACTCTTCCATTTTCGATAACTCCACCGCAAGGTACGGATTTATTTGTTGTATACTATATAATACAATAGATAATTCATTCAATATTTTGTATGCAGCTCTAATTAGTTTTTGTTATTTCATTATTAATGTTGAATTATCAATGTTAGGATAGTTTTTTTATGGATTTTAGTTGGAGTTAGTTTTTGATTTTGATTATTTCGAGTTGATGTCGATTTTATTCATTTTATCTTGTTAGGTTTAGGGCATAAAGTTGGGGATTTTGAATATGAAGAAGACACTTATCAGAAGGTAGAAATTGATAATCTATAGTTTAAAAACTTCCAGTACTTTTAAAACTTTTATAGTTTGTGTCTACTGGATTCCTTGCTGGGTTTTGTTATTTTCTTCACGTCCGCAGATCATTTCTCGAATTATAGATTTTATGAGTGAGTTTGTGTGTTTGTGATTGTTGATATCTCCTTGTATCTGCATATGTCAATAGGTGCTTAATGTCACAGAGGAATGGATTATGCACAAAATGACTTCACTATTAATTGGTGTTTAAAAACTCAATTTTGTAGATTTCCCTGCCATAGCTAGTGCTCACATCTTTATATCAACTTTCTCAACCTATCTTTTAGTTTTCAAATTACTAAACAGACTCTAGTCATTTCTTTGAATGATTTGAGCTACATGATATTGATGCGTTGTCAAGAATGGTTGATCCTTCACTTAATGGAAAATACTCTGTTAAATCATTATCCCATTTTGCTGACATTATATCCCGGTGTGTCCATGTATTTTTTTTTGTTCTGGAAAAATGGTGAATTTCATTGGAAGTTGATTTTGGTTGGTGTGGGAGAGTCTAAAATATGATATGCAGATTTGAAATTCCTTGAATTTCATGGATGAAATTTGGTTGGCTAATTTAACATTCCAATAGTAATTTAGATCGGCTAGTGATTGATAATTGTTACCAAGTTTTGATAGTTAAGCTTTTTCTTGCATTTTTTCTCACTTTTATTTGACTCATTATAGCTTCTTGTTGTTTGCTATCTGTTTATGTATTTATATGTTTTATAAATGTTTATTGCCCAGAATACTCTTTCTATTCTTTACATGCCAAAGAAAGATACACATGGTGGTGGAGACGAGCAGCTAGACAAGATAATGGAACTGTTAGACTCTAACCTGATAAGTCGTAACTGGTACATATGAGACTGGCCCGATGGAAAGGCATGTTGAATTTCCAAAGGAACCAGAAGAAGCTGATCCATTTGGTCCATTTTGTCTGTATCAGTTTTTTATCGAGGTCAAGAAGGTAAGAAGGCCTTAGACAAGGTTGGCGTATAATTGGTAGTATTAAAAAGGGTTGGGCATTAGATTGGCTTTGAAAAAGGTTGGTAGAAATGAGTAGATTATGTATTTGAAATGTATTTCAAGTGATTTTTGATGTATTGTTACATTGAATTTTTAAATGAAATTCTAGTAGCTGCCAAACACTCTGGGAATTTGAAATTATTTTACTTAACAAACAGAATATTTGAATTTGAAATTCCTGAATCGAATTCCCAGAATTGAATTGCACTATTTGAAATGAATTTCACGTTTCCAAACGCAATCTTAGTGGATTAGACTTCTGATAGAGGGTAATTACTGAAGAATTGGAGTGGAAAGTGGAGTAATGTGCGGAATCAGAATCAAAGGATGCACTGCTCTTTTAGAAAATTTGTTGTGAGACTTTGTTCAACATTAATTTATCCACTTTTAAACAATAATTAAGAAGAGAATTACTTTTCAGCATTAAACAATTCACAAATCATTTTTCAATAATATTCTAAATTAAAACATGCTGACCTGTCATCAGTATTTGGTACCTCTTATCTGTCAGGATTTGACATCGTCAAGATTTGTCGATTCAAATTCATCAGTGTATGTCAAAACAACTCAAGCTTATTAGAAAACCACAATTTTAATTTCAAGAATCATCAAAAGATAGATGTTAATGGTGTGATGTAGAGATTAACAAGCTACAATAAAAGAACGAGCACATGCATACACAACTAAAGATCATAGATTAGGTCTTGTAAGCAAAATAAATAAAATTTCATTAATAATTCAAGAGAGTACATTTCATGAAATTTTTTATTACATGCATAGATGATTACAAGAAAATCCTAGTTTAATAGAAGAATATCAACAACCTTGGTCTGAGAAGCCTGACAAAGCTGATGGTGAAGAGAAACGGTCGGAGGATGTTCAGTGCTTCTTCCTGCTTTCAACAAAGAGAACAGCAAGATGAATGATTCTCTCTTGTTGTCGAAGAGTGTAGAGGTGAAAATCTTTTTGGAATCCCAGAAGATCATTTTTGATGACTTCTGGAAGTTGAATCCAGATGTCATTTGAGATGGCATTGATGTGGTACGAAATTTGCATTCCATCATGAAAGATAGTCACAATATTAGTGAAATGGTTGTAAAACCAGTTGAAATGCGCCATCGTTTGAGAAGAAAGGGATATGAGAAACAATAGTGAGGATATTGTTTTGTGTTTAGGAAGAAATGATTGGACTGAATGAGAATGACGGTTTAAATAACCGAGGGAATATCAAGGGACTAGGAGATTGATTAATTATTAAGTGTAGAGTTAACTTAATAATTTAACCAAAAGATATCTTATTAAAGCGCGTCTCCCTAGATTGATTTGCAATAATGACAATGATATATATTCATATATGCACATTTAGCAAATAAATTCACTTAATTTATCATGCATATAACAAAATACACCAAAAATTCCCAGCTTAATATCTTGAACAATATTTAGGACATATCACGATTTGATCAACTTACATCAGGAATTGATCAAATATAAATTTAAACGAATTTATCTGTCCTAACTAACCATACCAAGTTCATTGACAAGCTTTGTAAATGTTGCTTCAGGTAATGGCTTCGTGAAGATATCAGTCAGCTGCTGATTAGTAGGAACAAAATGAATCTCAATCGTTCCTTCCATGACATGCTCTCTTATAAAGTGATATCTGATGCTGATATGTTTTGTGAAGATATCAGCCATCGGCTCTCCTTGGATCATAGCCGGTGGTGGTCGAACTTAAGAGAGCCCAAAAAGGGTCTCCTCTTGAGTTTTAAACCGTATAATCCACTTGAATCCACTCTTATAGTTTTGTATCAAGAAATCAATTTTCCTTGAACACAACCATAGAGATCAACATCAAAACACTTACACAACACTTACATGCAAATGGAAATTGAGATGTATACCAAAAATAGAGACTAAAGAGAGCAATATCTTTGAGTTTGAGTGAGGTTTGAGTGTTGCATGCAAGAGAGAGAGAAGAGAGATGGAGAGAGCCGAGAGAGAGAGAGTAGCCGAGAGGAAAAGAGTGAAAAAAAAAGAGAAGGGTGAGTGGAGTGCACGGGAAAGAAAAGAAAAGGGGGGGGAAATGAGTTTATAACTATCAAGGACAAGGGCAATTTAGTAATCTACTAAATCCCTTTTATGCTTATTTGATTCTTTCTTTCTACTCAAATGTAATAAAAATCAAATCTAAAATATATCTCTCTCGGAAAGTCGGAAATTATTGCAAGTTACAATTTTAATACGTAGATCTCAAAATTAGCTTTCCAACCATTACTCATAATAAGATTTTGAGCGTACGGTTGATTTTATATGATTTTCGCAAGCTCGTTTAATAATAACATTTTTCCACATAAAAAACAATTAAAATGCAATGACCACCAAATAAATCCATTCATCATTTTTAAAAAGTCTCTAGACTATTATGAAGATAACAAAACAATTCCCATGTTTTTATCTTACTCGGATAATTTTATAAAAATGCATGAAGGTTAAATAAACCTTTATTTAAATCAAATAATTCCTTTAAATTCATAAAAATGTCATAGAGCATATAGTCATGCACACAGACAAGCAATCTCACATATATGATCACATAACAACTCAGGTCTGATCAGAGAATTTGTCCTTCTTTAATCTTTTATCCTTTTTACGAGTACCGGGTCACATTCAGCCTGACGGCCCGACGCTCAGCGTTTCGATTACGCTTCTCATTATCATTATCGACCGACACGTCACTTAGGAAGAAATACTTTATTCATTTCATTCAATCACACAAAATTCACATTTTATATATCTTAACCCCTTTTTAGGACGGGTTCCGTTCTACCTGACGGCCCGATAACACAGCTTAACTCCTAAGCTGACTCTTTAAATTGGAACGCTTTTACTTACGCTCCTAGATTCTAATATACAGCAAACACAATTAATCAACACTTTATCACATAATTATAATCACATCACATAAAGCATACTTTATTGACTTAATTACGTCGCAAAATTCTCAGTCGTCACACGCTACCCTCCTTAAAAGGATTCTGTCCCCAGAATCTAATCTAAGCAAATAGATGGGGATATTTTTCTTTCATTTCGCTTTCTAATTCCCATTTCGCTTTTCTCTCCTTTCGGTCTAAGATTCGAACTGGTTGTTCCAAATAAGACAAATCTGGTTGGATTTCCACTGGCTCCAACTCGATCACATGGCTCGCATCAGCATTATACTTTTTCAGAAGAGATACATGAAATATATTTTGCAGATGTTGCATTTGCGGAGGTAGCGCCAATTCATATGCCACTTTCCCAACTCGTCGCAATACTTCAAATGGTCCAATATACCTAGGACTCAATTTTCCTTTCTTTCCGAATCGGGTTAAACCCTTCCAAGGAGATATATTTAATAAGACTTTGTCTCCAGATTCGAATTACACATCTTTACGTTCTTGATTTGCGTACTTTGCTTGTCGATCTTGAGCTGCAATTAATCTCTTTCGAATCATTTCTGCCTTTTTCTTCGTTTGTTGAACTAGCTTTGGGCCAATTAATTTGCGCTCACCAACTTCGTCCTAATATGTAGGGGATCTACATTTTCTTCCATACAACGCTTCATAAGGCGGCATGCCAATACTTGCGTGATAACTGTTGTTGTAGGAAAACTCAATTAACGGCAAATGATCGTCCCAGCTTCCTTTGAAATATATTGCGCAGGTTCGCAACATATCTTCAATTTTCTGAATTGTCCTTTCACTTTGTCCGTCTGTCTGCGGATGATATGTCGTACTCATTTTCAGCTTAGTTCCCAAATGATCATGAAACTGTCACCAAAATCTCGAGTTAAACCTTGGATCTCTATTAGACACGATAGATACAGGAACTCCGTGACGCATCACAATCTCATCCAAATATAATTTGACCAACTTTTCCAACAAAAACCTTTCATTTATCGGCAAGAAATGTGCTGACTTCGTCAACCGATCGATTACCACCCAAATCGCATCATGATTTGACTTGGTTTTAGGTAATCCTACCACGAAATCCATCGCTATATGCTCCCATTTCCATTCCGGTATATCCAGTGGCTGAAGCAATCCGCTCGGCCTTTGATGTTCCGCTTTGACTCTTTGGTATGTATAACATTTACTTATCCATTCTGCAATTTCCTTCTTCATGTTTGGCCACCAATAACTTTCTTTTAAATCCTGGTACATTTTCGTACTTTCAGGGTGAATTGAAAATCTCGAGTTATGCGCTTCTTGCAAAATATCGTGCTTTAGTTCCACAACATTAGGTATCCAAATACATGAGTTAACACGGTATATTCCTTTTCCATCCTTTTGAGCTTTAATTTCTTCTCCCGTCAATTTATCCTGTTCGCGATTCATCACTTGCTCTTGACAGCATCGATTTTTTTCTAAAATTTTGGGTTGAAATGACATCGCATATATAGCTTCATCTCTAAATTCTGGAGTCTGCACCTCTATTTCCATCTTTTCAAAATCTCTGATCAATTCTTCTGATGGCGTTAACATATTCAACCTTTTCTTGCGACTTAGAGCGTCTGCTACCCCATTTGCCTTTCCAGGATGATAATTTATCGCACAATCATAATCTTTGATCAATTCTAACCACCTTCTTTGTCTCATATTCAATTCCTTTTGAGTGAAGATATACTTTAAACTCTTATGATCTGTATAAATCTCGCACTTTTCCCCGTATAAATAATGCCTCCAAACCTTAAGGGCAAACACATTTGCTGCCAATTCCAAATCATGCGTTTGATACTTTTGCTCATGCGGCTTGAGTTGCTTTGACGCATATGCTATTACCTTCCCGTGTTGCATTAACACACATCCAAGTCCTTTATACGAAGCATCACTGAATATCACAAATTCCCCTTTTTCATCTGGTAATACCAACACTGGGGCGGTTACTAACCTCTTCTTTAACTCTTGAAAACTTTCCTCACACTTTTCCGTCCATACAAACTTTTCGTTCTTTCTTGTCAACTTTGTTAACGGAACGGCGATTTTGGAGAAATCTTGCACTAATCTCCTGTAATATCCGGCTAATCCCAGGAAACTTCTGACTTCCGTAGGAGTCTTGGGTCTTTCCCAATTCATTACAGCTTTTATCTTGGCTGGGTCCACTTTGATTCCTTCTTTATTAATTACATGACCAAGAAATTGCACTTCCTTTAGCCAAAATTCACACTTTGAAAACTTAGCGTACAGCTTCTCTTTCCTCAGAATTTCCAAGGAATTCCTCAAATGCTCCTTATGATCTTCTTCCGTCTTGGAGTAAATCAGTATATCGTCGATAAACACAATGACGAACTTATCCAAATATTGATTGAACACTCTGTTCATAAGATCCATAAATGCGGCTGGCGCATTTGTCAATCCAAACGCCATTACCAAAAACTCAAAATGCCCATATCTCGTTCGGAACGCTGTCTTGGGTATATCTTCCGCTTTAATTTTTAATTGATGATACCCAGATCTTAAATCAATCTTGGAGAAACACGAAGCTCCTTTTAGCTGATCAAACAAGTCATCGATCCGCGATAGAGGGTACTTACTCTTAATCGTCAATTTATTCAGTTCCCGGTAATCAATGCACAACCTCATACTTCCATCCTTTTTCTTTACAAACAACACCGGTGTGCCCCACGGGGATACACTCGGTCGGATTACTCCTTTATCCAATAATTCTTGTAACTGAGCAGCCAATTCCTTCATCTCGACTGGCGCCATACGATAGGGAGCTTTCGATACTGGTTCCGTTCCAAGAGCCAAATCAATCGTAAACTCGAACTCTCTGTCTGGAGGTAGTCCAGGCAATTCATCAGGAAATACATCTGGAAAATCTCTTACTATCGGAATATCCTCGATCTTTAAGGATTCTTTCTCCACATCCATAACATGAGCCAAATAAAGTTCGCATCCTTGACGTATCAATCTCCTCGTCTCGACAGCCGTTAAGAATTTCTTCTCTTGTCTCTTTCCTTTGAATACCACTTCTTCACCATCCTTGGTTTTTAACCTCACCTTTTTACTTTTACATTCTATTTGCGCTTCATGGTCTGACAACCAATCCATTCCTAGTATAACCTCAAATTCTCCTAACTTAAAGGGAATTAAGTCAGCAGAAAAGTGCCGACCTTCTATAGCCATATCACAATCGGGATAAACTTTGCTAGCAATAACTTTCTCTTGATTTGCTACCTCTATAATCAAATTAGGTTCTAGAGGGTACGCAACACAATTTAACTTATCAAGAATACTTTCAGAGATAAAGGATCTAGTTGCTCCAGAATCCATCAAAACTTTTACTTCTATTGAGTTAATAACAAGCATACCTACTACCACGTCCACTTCTTGCACCGCATCTTTCATTGTCATATTAAAGGTTCTCGCTCTGGGTTGAGCTGGTGGTGCTGGGAGAGACGGCGGTCCAGCAATCCTAAGAACATTAGCCTTCTGAATAGGCTCCTTGCAATTCCTGGCCATATGGCCCACTTTACCACACTTGAAACAAGCCAAATCAGGCTTCCTGGCTCCACTTGGACACTCTGAAGAATAATGCCCTTTCTGGTTACACTTAAAACATGTCACATCCAACTTATTACACCTTCTCGGGTGTCTCCTTCCACAATTCTTGCATTCTTAAATCTGGGGTCTGCAATCCTTCCCCGGTTGTCCAGCTTTCTGGAAACGGTTCTTCTGAGCTCCGTTACCTGGTTTAAACTTCTGAAACTTTTGGTTATGACCTCCACCATTCTTACCAAACTTTCCTCTAAACCTTGAACTTCCTTGCTCTTGCTCTGAGCTTTCAAATTTCCTCTTTCTTCCTTCATTTTCTCTCCTTACAGCTTCACGCTCTCCTTCCACTATCATTGCCTTTTGCACTAGAGTAGCATAGCTCTTGATTTCCAACAACGCCACTTGACTTCGAATCCATGGCCTAAGTCCCTATTGGAACCTTTTAGCCTTCTTTACCTCCGTATTTACATACTCAGGTACGAATCTACACAATTCTGAAAATTTCACTTCATACTCCGCTACCGACATATCTTCTTATCTAAGGTCCAAAAACTTCATTTCCAACTGATCTTGCATATAACTTGGCAAATACTTCTCCAGAAACATTTCAATGAACTTCTCCCATGTTAATTCCTTACCTTCCAATAATGCCTTCAAAGATTCCCACCAGAAACTTGCTTCATCTTTCAGGTAATAACTTGCATACTGAGCTTTCTTGTCGTCCTTAACTTCTGCTAACTCAAAAGCTTTTTCCATTTCTCTTAACCACGACTGAGCCTTAATCGAGTCTGGCAAACCTAAGAACTCTGGGGGATGAGCAAATTGAAAGTGTTTGAAATTCCCAACTTTAGGGGGCACAAGTTGTTGCAAAAGCTGAGCAAGTCTGCTCATCATGGTGGTTTCTGGGTTTACTTCTCGGTCTTGGGTTAGAATTTCTTCTTCTTGGTGATCTGGTGAGTTGGCCATTTCTTACAAACCTGATTGAGCAATTATTTAGCAATATGATGGCATGGCATATATAACAACATTTTTCATAAAATCTCTTTTGCGGGTTTTAAGCTTTACCCAATTTGCATATGCAATCCTATTACTACATAATTCTCATATCAATGTTGTTTTATCATGGCACAAAATAGGGTTTTACGATCTATAAACATGGTCGTATGGAAACATGATATTGAGAACAGTTTATGAGATGTTTAGGGTGCATAATGGAAACAAGACAATGTATTTATTTAAACAAAGGGTACATAAAGAAAAAATATGGCTATCACAAGTTCTGAAATAAGGTACAATAATATAGCAGGGTTAAACAGAGGAAAAACTGGAAAATATCCCCCTATCTACTCCTAACTTCCAACAACTACTACTACAATACAGTCCTGAAATACAACATGATAAATGAAAAAGGGATCCCGGCATCTGACCAAGTATCCCAAAGCCTACCGGCGCTGAAAAACAACAACTACGGGCTCAACCAACAGTCCCGCCTAACAACTAGTCATCCAGAATCTCTCTCAATATAACCAACATCCAGCGAATGATCTTATGCAGCCTCCGGGCCTCAGCATCATCATCACTAGTGGATGGTCCCTCATCCAATCTCCTCTGGGCAATCTGCTCCACCATCTTAATCCGGACTCGCCACTCATCATCCATAACTGAAGTGCTCTGCCTAGTCTCTTGTGCTAGCCTATCCACCAAAGCTCCCAACTCAGGAATACGGGAGTAAACAAAGTCTCGATCCTGGGCTAACTTACCACCAACACTGACAAGTACAGTCTTAGGCATCTCAGACTCTGGCTCAGGGGCAGGGGTCTCTGAATCTGGTCTCAAGGGTGAAATCTGCATAGGGATCTCACTACTCTCAGAAGGGTCCTCCTCTGGGTCTGAACTAACATACACAGGCTCCTCTGGAGAGGGTGGAATGGGGTCTACTGGGGTACCAGTCAAACTAATCTCTGAGTCTGAGTCACTACCACTACTAGGATCCTGAGAGAATACACAAACAATAACCAAGAAACAATGTTAGGGTTAAATAAAGCTTCCATCTAACTCACACCCTAACTCTAGTTTCCACTCTAACTGATAAACACTTTTCTTAGACTATACCTAATAGTCTAACTCAACTCTATATGAGTCGAACTCTCTCGCGATATAGATATATACCCAAAATACCCCTTTTTATTCCTAACTTGTCTCAGGGACTAGAACCTGGCTCTGATACCAACTTGTGACGCCCTCAATCTCGGGGTTAGGAAATGAGGACCCACACACCTTCCATCTAATAATTAAATAAGCATAAACCCCGATTAACAACTAACAGGATCAAACAGGACAAAGTATGAGACAAGATTACAACTACCAATCATAAAATATAACTTACAACCCCAAAATAATATTAAATAAAGATAATCGATCCCGACTGGGAACCGACCGATAACCCATTGTATCTTTACAGATTTCCTTCTAAGCGCTTGCTCACTCAGAAATACCACTACCTGCTCTGGCAACCGGAATCCTTCAACACGATAGGGACCACCAGGTACGCTATTACGAGCAGTGCGCCTAAGCCTGGCCATCTTCTTGCTTAACAGCCATGGTTAGATTAAAATAAAACATATGAGTATAAAACTCAGCAAGTAACTATAAAGCAGTTCTACGATATCAACTCCATAATGTACTTTTACCAATTCTCAGGGCATTCTACTTTATTTGTTCTAGGTGGCAGATTTCTATCTTTTGGGTTATGAAAGGGTTTTGAAGGAAAAATGTGGGGCTTTCAAGGAACATGGCTCGAAGCAGGGTGAAAGCCGACATTCATTATAAATCATTAAAAGATCAACACAGATCTTTCAGAAAGAGGAAAGCAACAATATTTTACTATATGGAATCAATTATATGATCATCAGATTAAAAATCAGGGTTCGCGAGCTTTAAGCTTCACAATATCACAATCAACTCCTTTCAAAGCAATATAAACCATTTACATTTTTCAAAGAATCAATTACTGAATAGGAAGTTTCAATTCCTTTTTAAAATCAATATAGAACCCTTGATTGGACCACTTTATCTTTTCATCTCATTATAATACGGGTGATCAGCCCGTACCGACCTTCATCCGGTCTTTAAGGTACCATACGACATAATTTCAGCCTTAAACTAGACTACCCCCGCTAGCCTCTTACAATGACTGGACTAGTCCCACTAGCCTCTTACGTCCAATCCAATCCATCAGGAATTCGTTTGGAAAACCTTGAGTTGGAAAAAGTAGGTTTTCTAAATTCATTTTATCATTACCAAGAATATGAAATCATTCAGACTCTTTCAAGTTGAAACTCATTCTTAGATTCAAATTTCAAGAATTCAAAGATAAGAAAATGAATCAGGGATACATAAAGTTCAATTCTAGGGATCTTGATCAAATGATAACAAGGTAATCAAATTAGGGAATCAAGTCCGTTTCAAGGATCAATAGGGTATAAGGTAAACAAAAGAATGAAGGATCATTACACAAGGGGTTCGTACATGTTCTTATAGGATTTCCAACAGTTCATGGTATTAACAAGTAATCAGGATGAGAAAAGGTTATCAAAAGGTTTGACCAATAATCTTATCAATAGCAAAATTCACAAGAATAATGATAGGGTATCTCAAGAATCAATAACATGGGTCTATCACTAAAACAGTTCAATACTCTACATGGCATGAACAATATCCTCTCTATAATAATTTCACAAGTAAGTAGAGTTACTTGCCTGAAATTGCTTTCCTGAAAGTTGAACTACTGCCACCTAGTATACTTTTCCTTTTCCTAGCCCGAATGCCCTCACGCACTGAATCTATAATAAAACCAAAACCTTAATCAGTTCTCAACTCTCGTTCCCGGAACAATCACTCAATACGATAGCTCGATTATACCCTTGACTCGAGTATACGAATATAGCTTATACACATAAGCACATAACACATTACACGTCATATATATTTTACTCTTAACATTTACACCTTATATATATACTCGACAATCAACTTAAATTATACTGGTATAGCTCTTACGAGTACATGATTTATTCATGACTAAATCTTTTGCGACCATAACTGTCACTTATAGCTCTTTTTAATAACAACCGATTTAATTCCCTTTTTCTTTTATTCCTTAATTCGAACCATACCAACAACCAATCACACAAATGAATCACATATCCCCTAGGATTTTACATGCAATCACTTAACAAGGTATTGGAACCAAATCAGTCGCTTTTCTACTTATATATCATTCGATCATACACATAAAACACAACCATGTATATTTAATTTCAATCTCATATAATCAAGCACAACTAATGCAAATCGCAAGAGTCATGTACGTAATTAATCTTCATTCTTTTTAATCAAAAATCCGAATCATAATCACATTAAGAATCGAAATCAACACTTTCCTTTAATTATCAAAATTCGAACATAAACACCACCCAATCTTTGTCATGCAATCAAGTTCTCACTAGCCACTAAGATAATTGACAAAAATCAACTTAATTTCTCTTTTTAAACATAAGACCCATTCGGGTTTTTCAATAAATCATACATGCAAGGATCAATTTTGACATGCAAGGTTGTATATCACATTTCCCACTTCTTTTAATCCTTAATTTAGTCATTCAATCCATTAAACACCAAAACCAAGCATCTCCTAGTGGCTCCAACTTTAATCAATTCATTCAATCAACATGCATTCACTTAATCATCAAATTATTCTCTTCTAAACTCATTTTCATTCGGCTAAAACATGATCTATAATTTCAGGGATCCAACAATGACATGCACTACTTGTTTTTCTCTAAAACTAACATGCAATCACTTTTTATGCTATAATAAGATTCGTGTACACTAAGATCAATTCATCAAATCCAATTCCTCTTTTTAATTAGCACAAGCCGAATTATAAACCCAACATACAACCTTAAATTTTGATCTCCTAATCATCAAACAACTTATATACACATTAATAATTAAAACAAGTCCATTTTCAATCACATACTCAAGTTTTAAAGGAAATACCAAAAACTCTTTTGATCTTTTCAAAAACCAAACATGCAAGGCTTTAAAATTCAAATCAACATATCATAAAAACTCCACCGACTCTCCTTGGATCATAGCCGGTGGTGGTCGAACTTAAGAGAGCCCGAAACGGGTCTCCTCTTGAGTTTTAAATTACATAATCCACTTGAATCCACTCTTATAGGTTTGTATCAAGAAATCAATTTTCTTTGAACACAACTATAGAGATCAACATCAAAACACTTACACAACACTTACATGCAAATGGAAATTGAGATGTATACCGAAAATAGAGACTAAAGATAGCAATATCTTTGAGTTTGAGTGAGGTTTGAGTGTTGCATGCAAGAGAGAGAGAAGAGAGATGGAGAGAGCCGAGAGAGAGAGAGAGTAGCCGAGAGGAAAAGAGTGAAAAAAAAAGAGAAGTGGTGAGTGGAGTGCACGGGAAAGAAAAGAAAAGGGGGGGGAATGAGTTTATAACTATCAAAGACAAGGGCAATTTAGTAATCTACTAAATCCCTTTTATGCTTATTTGATTCTTTCTTTTTACTCAAATATAATAAAAATCAAATCTAAAATATATCTCTCTCAAAAAGTTGGAAATTATTGCAAGTGACAATTTTAATACGTAGATTTCAAAATTAGCTTTCCAACCATTACTCATAATAAGATTTTGAGCGTACGGTTGATTTTATATGATTTTCGCAAGCTCGCTTTAATAATAATATTTTTTCAACATAAAAATCAATTAAAATGCAATGACCACCAAATAAATCCATTCATCATTTTTAAAAAGTCTCTAGGACTATTATGAAGATAACAAAACAATTCCCATGTTTTTATCTTACTCGGATAATTTTATAAAAATGCATGAAGGTTAAATAAACCTTTATTTAAATCAAATAATTCCTTTAAATTCATAAAAATGTCATAGAGCACATAGTCATGCACACAGACAAGCAATCTCAAATATATGATCACATAACAACTCAGGTCTGATCAGAAAATTTGTCCTTCTTTAATCTTTTATCCTTTTTACACGTACCGGGTCACGTTCAGCCTGACGGCCCGACGCTCAGCGTTTCGATTACGCTTCTCATTATCATTATCAACCGACACATCACTTAGGACGAAATACTTTATTCATTTCATTCAATCACATATAATTCATATTTTATATATCTTAACCCCTTTTTAGGACGGGTTCCGTTCTACCTGACGGCCCGACAGCACAGCTTAACTCCTAAGCTGACTCTTTAAATTGGAACGCTTTTACTTACGCTCCTAGATTCTAATATACAGCAAAGACAATTAATCAACACTTTATCACATAATTATAATCACATCACATAAAGCATACTTTATTGACTTAATTACGTCGTAAAATTCTCAGTCGTCACATGTTTAGTAAGAGAGTGTTGCATTGGGTTTCCTATCATAGCAATAGCACTTTGATTATCACAATAAATAAGAATTTTAGAAAATGATAATCCATAGTCCATGAGCTGGTTTCTCATCTATAAAAACTGAGCACAGCAACTCCCAATTGCAATATATTCAGCCTCAGCAGTTGAAGTAGAAATAGATTTCTGCTTCTTACTGAACCATGAGACTAATCTGCCTCCCAGAAACTGACAGCTCCCATATGTACTCTTCATGTCTATCTTGCAGCCAGCAAAGTCAGCGTCGGAATATCCACGTAATTCAAAGTCAGCTTCCCTTGCATACCAAAGACCAAGTGATACAGTACCTTTGAGGTATCTGAAGATTCTCTTTACTGCAATTAGATGTGGCTCCCTTGGATTTGCTTGAAATCTTACACACAGACAGGTGGCAAACATAATGTCTAGCCTACTAGCCATTAGGTACAAAAGAGAACCAATCATACCTCTGTAGTTTGTGACATCAACTGTTGTGCCTTCATGAGGATCAAGCTTTGTAGCAGTTACCATAGGAGTAGCAGTAGTTGTACTCTCTTGCATATTAAACCTTTTCAACAGATTCTTTGTGTAATTTGACTGATTAAAGTAGATACCATTATCAGTCTGTTTAATTTGCAATCCCAAGAAATAACTCATCTCTCCCATCATGCTCATTTGATATCTTGATTGCATCAACTTTGAGAACTTATCACACAGTTTTTGATCAGTTGATCCAAAAATGATATTATCCACATAAATTTGAACTAAAAGAAGATCTTTACCTTGATTCAGATAAAATAAAGTTTTATCTATTGTACCTCTTTTGAATCCACTTTCCAGCAGAAACTGAGCAAGAGTCTCATACCATGCCCTAGGTGCTTGCTTTAGTCCATAAAGTGCTTTGTCAAGTCTATAAACATAATCAGGATGTTTGAGATCCACAAAACCTGGTGGCTGTTCAACATAGACTTCCTCTTCGAGTTCTCTATTGAGAAATGCACTCTTGACATCCATCTGAAAGACTTTAAATTTCTTGTGTGCAACATATGCCAAGAAAATTTTGATTGCTTCCAGCCCAGCAACAGGTGAAAATGTTACATCATAGTCAATGCCTTCCTATTGAGAATATCCTTTAGCCACCAATCTTGCCTTATTTCTGAAAATTGTTCCATCAGAATCAGTCTTATTTCTAAAGACCCACTTTCTGCCCACAATTGACCTGTTCTTAGGTCTAAGCACCAGCTTCCAAACTTCATTTCTTTCGAACTCATTTAACTCTTCTTGCATAGCTATGACCCAATATGCATCCTTGAGTGTATCTTCTACTTTCTTTGGCTCTTCTTTTGAAAGTAGATTGTGATACAAACATTCATTTTGAGTTGCACTCCTTGTCTTTACATCTTCATCAGGATTTCCAATGATTAGATCAGGAGTATGATCTTTAGTCCATTTTCTGGCACTAGGAAGTGTCCTTATGGAGCTAGATGCTCCCCCTGAATTGTATGCCTCATTAAATGCATTTCAGGCTCCCCCTGAATCTGTGCTGTTATCTCCTGATGAAGTCTTGGGACTTGAATCATGTCCACCTGATATTGAATCAACATTGGATTCTGAATGACCAGATTCAGAAGAACCTTGATTTGATTCTTCAGTGTTAGTACCATCAGCCGAACCTTGCTGTTGCTCCCCCTCAACATGTGCAGGTTCATTAGTACAATGATCATCTTCAGAATCTGAAGGAGTATCAGGATTTGGATCATCAGGATTTGACAGTTCATTAGAGCTTGATCCAGATTCCATCAATGCATTTTCATTTGCAAAGATTAGACTTTCATGAGAGTCTTCTTCAAAACCAGGAATCTTCTTATCATCAAAAGATACATTTATGGAGATAACTACAGTATTTGTTCTCAAATTGAAAATTCTGTATGCTCCTGATGGTGAATAACCAACAAAGATTCCTTCATCAGCTTTTGATTCAAACTTCCCTAGCTAATCAGTATGAGTTCTCAAAACAAAGCACTTACATCCAAATACATGGAGATGTTTGAGACTGAGCTTCTTTTCTTTCAGTATCTGATAAGGAGTAACACCATGTCTGTTTATCAGTGTGATATTCTGAGTATAACATACTGTGTTTACTGCTTCAGCCCAGAAGTAAGTGGGTAGTTTTGCTTCTTCCAGCAGAGTCCTGCCAGCTTCAATCAGTGTTCTGTTCTTTCTCTAAACAACACCATTTTGTTGAGGTGTACTAGGAGCTGAGAATTATTGTTGTATGCCTTTGTACTTGCAGATTTCCTCCATTTTTGAGTTCTTAAACTCCGTGCCATTATCACTTTTTAGAATTTTTACTTCGTGGGTGGATCCATTCTTAATTTGCCTTATATGGGCCAGAAGAATTTCTGGAGTTTCATCCTTCCTGTGTAGAAAATAAACCCAAGTGTATCTAGTGAAATCATCAACAATTACAAGTGTGTACCTTTTCTTGTTGATAGACATGTGATATCGTTCAGTGATGGAGAATTCTGTTTTACTTTTGAAAGATACTCTTCTTTGCTTAGACTTTTAACAAGCATCACAAAGACCATCAGGTAAGTATAGCATATTTGGTAATCCTCTTACTAGATCCTTCTTAGCAAGTTCATTGATTGAATTGAAGTTGAGATGTGAGAGCTTCTTATGCCAGTTCCAGCTCTCATCTACTGATGCCTTTGAGATAAGGCAAGTATCTTCCTTCTCAAAACTTTTATGTTGCCTTGCTTCATAAATATTGCCATGTCTGTATCCCATTAAGACAATCTTCTTTGACTTATTATGAACCATTTCACAAGGAGAGTCATAGAACAAAACATGATAACCTCTGTCAGTGATTTGACTGATGCTTAGAAGATTATGCTTCAGTCCTTCCACCAGAGCTACATTCTCTATTGCTACCTTTCCAATTATTAAGTTGCCATATCCCATAGTGTGTCCTACATTTCCATCTCCATAAGATACATCTGGGCCTGCCTTCTTCTCAAATTCTAACAGCAGAGATTTATTTCCAGTCATATGTCCCGAATATCCACTATCCAAGACAAGAGTGTTTTTCCTGTTACCCTGCAGTCAGAAGAGCAATTAATTAGAAGGATTTTTAAGGACCCACACTTGTTGGGCCCTCTTTTTGGACAATTTAAGCCTTTGAGATTCAGAGGTACTTCTGACAGTTTTTCCTTTGTCAGGATTTATCTTGTCAGAAGTGGATTTAGTAAAACTAGAAGAATTGAGTATATAAGCAGTTTTATTGAATTTAGGCAAAGGTTCATAATAGTTGTGATACATCTTATGATAGGAACTACAGGTGTAAATTGAATGCCAACTACTACCACATTGAAGACAAGGATTTTGTGGTTTATAAAATACTGATCTACCCCTAACATCATACTCAGAAATAGCAGTTTTCATTTTCTTACTCCTCCTGCAATCAATAGCAAGATGATTAGTATTACCACAGTTAAAACAAGTTTTTCTAGGAGCATTAGGAACAAACTTATAATTAGAATCCTTAGAAATACCTTGCTTACCAATTCTGTTCCTTTTAGGACTTTTAACTTGAGGTTTGTGAGTAACCTCAGATAATTTCTGTTTCAAATGACTTTTAGACAAAAGTCCTATATTCTTTTCTGTCTTAATAGTCTTAATGGTTTCCTTGTTTTCCTTTCTTTGAGATTTATCACTTACTGACTTTTCTTGGGATGCTGATGTTGAACCCTTTTCAAAGGTAGATTTGGGTTCATCAGCTTCTGAAGAGATAAACTTTACAGGAGTCTTAAGGGTAGTTTTATTTTCAGTGTCAACATCCTTAATTTCATCTACATAACCAAGACATTCTTTCCAGTTTTTCTTAGAGATCATCTCATGAACCTTTTTGCCTGAATTAGTCCAGGCTTTAAGGGTTTTCCTCTCATTCTCTAATTCATTTTCCAACATGTTATACTTAGCTTCTAGTATCTTCATTATATGTTTAACTTTCTCATATTCTTTCTGAACTTCAATCTGATTTACTAAGTCAGATTCCAACTGATTATTTCTAGACTTTAAGATTTCATTTTCAGTTAACAGCCTATTGTTCTCCAAAGTCTTATTTTTAAAATTTCCATGAAGAGACATAAAAATAGATTTCAGTTCAGAAATATCTTCAGTGTCAAAACAGAAGAAAGAAGTTGATACCTTAGAATCAGAGATAGCAAGAGCATCAAAGCTAGCCATCAGTGCATAGCATGTTTCTTCATTTTCAGAATCAGTGGAGTCCATCCAATCCTTGCTTGATGTAATCAAGGTTTTATTCTTCCCTTTGTCATGTTTTGTCTTTTTGTACTCTGTAGCAAAGTGACCAGGTTCATCACAGTTGTAGCACTTTATTTTCGATGGTCGACCCTTCCAGCTTTAGAGTCCTTCCCTTCTCTTCTTCCAGATGACTTCCTTTCTCCTCCAGTGAACTTTTTCCTGAAGCTTCTATTATTCTGAGACTTTCTGAACTGCAACCTCTTGAAGCCCTTAACTAGAAATTCAACCATTTGCATGACATCAGAATTTTTCAGGTTCTCATCAGTTTGATGATGAATCATCAGTATCTGATTCTGGCAGATTGTTCTTTTTCCTTGCAGCTTCAACTGACCTTTCTTTTGAAGCTTTAGCATTCACTTTCAAAGAAACTGATTTTCCCATGTTGCTTTTCCTCTCTTTCCTTTGCTGAACTTCCAGATCATGAGTTCTCAGTATGCTATAGACTTCATCCAGGGTGATTATTTCCAAATCATACTGATGTCGTATGATTGAAGTATGAGTCTCCCATTCCTCATTCAAGGCTCTCAGAAACTTAGTGTTTGAATCTTCCCGATCATACACTTTTCCCACCAAGGATAGGTTGTTGAGAAGGGTGAGAAACCTGTCATAGATGTCAGTGAGGCTTTCATCAGGTTTGGCCTCAAAATGTTCATATTCTTGAATTAGAACAACCCTTCTGTTCTTCTTGATGGCCATGGTTCCTTGACATTGACTTTCAAGAGCATCCCAGATCTCCTTGGTAGTCTTGTAGGCTATAACCAACCCTGTTTGACATCACAGAATCAAGACTGTTATGCAAAATGTTTCTTACCTTTGCATCTTTCAGCACAACTATTTTCTCTTCTGGTGTCCACTCACTCTTATCCTTCAACTGATAGTGTTCAACAACAATAGGAGTTGCAGGGACTAGTTTTGTTGGCATGTAGGGTCTATCATTGATTACGTTGAGATAGTCTGGATCTGTAGCCTCCAGGTGCATGAGCATCTTTACCTTCCATGTAGGATATTCAGCCCTTTTCAGAATGGGGATTTTAATACTTTCATACTTGTTCAGAGACATGTTTAGATCGCTTCTGATTGTAAATTTATCAGTTAGCTCTAATACCACTTGTTGCCCAGTAATGATACAATTGTTTAAGGGGGGTTGGATACAATTGTATAAACATTTCGAACAAGTATAAAAATATAACAGTTCTTTACATTTCTGATAAAAACTGTTACAAACTCTCTCAAGAAATACTGATGTTCTTGAGAGCTGCTAGGTCGTACAATGCTCGAGTTAATCACTATGTGATGACCTAAACTGTGTTTATATAATACACATGTAACACCCTCCAAATCCGGGGTATAGATTTGGGGCATTACTAATATTAACTACTCATTAGTCTTGCACGAGCGGAATATAAATAGAATAATTACCCCGAACTACTGCTATCAGGATCTTTTAAGGTTAAGATTTGAAAACAAGAACGACACACTAACTTTATTACAAACCAAATAAAAACAATCTGTCTCAAAAACTCCCTTTATTACAATCTTTATTCTATCTACGAGCTCACCACACAAATTTTATTCAAACCATAATACCACTTATCCTGTTACACCTGATCTGGTAACTCAAAACTCTCTTCAGGGATAGGAATGAACACCCTTGGTATAAGAGGGTCCCGCTGCTTGACTCGCTTCTTGACTACACGGGTTCTGATGGGTTTTATTTTCTACCTTAACTATAAAACAATAGGAATCACAATAAAAGGGGATGAGCCAAAATTGCTCAACAAGCCTGCAACAATATATATAATATAAAGAAAAAAGAATAAGTGAACCAACAAGCTGCTGGTTTGAATAACCATCTATATCGTTATAGGATAATAATTTGCCAACACTGGCGAGTACCAAATGAACAAGACTGGAAACAAGAACCAACATATGCACTATAACCCGCTGATCAGTCAGGATACAGTGCGAATCTATACCCAACTGTATAGATCCAACCAACATAAGGAGTACTCAGGCAACTATGGCCTATTAATTAAAGGTCTGAGTAAAACCCAGCCTGTATCATAACCATCCAGTCCGAAGTTTAGCATCGCTCTGCGATATGTTACCTCTGTACTAATATCCTGCTGTCTCAAATCCATAAGCTGCTGAGAACTAATCCGGTGAATCTGATGTAGCCTCTCTCTCAGTATATAATCTGGTCGTAGTGCTCTGACAGGACCATCTGCCTGCATTTCATACAATCCAAGGATCTCTCTGCACTGGTTCTGCCACCTAATCCTCTCCTCTCTCTCCGTCTGAAAGCGCTGGTAAGTCACTGTATGATGCTCACGAAGATCCGTTTATGAACCTCGGGTAGGCAACAGCTGGTCAACAACTACCTCATCCATGAACTCCTGCTGAGGAAACTGATATACCCCAGGAACAGGTGCATAAATGGCTAATGGGGCAGGGAATAAGACAGGCTGCTCCATAGGTACATACACAGGTAGCTCGGGCTGAAATTGCGGAATCTCTAGCTGTGGTGCTGGAATCTGCGGCTCCAACTCCTCCCACTGTGGGATATCAATCATATCGGGAATATCAAACATCGGAAACTCCAATGGTGGAAAATCAGGTACCTCGGGCTCGAAATAAGGAAAGTAATCAACAAAATCTGGTACCTCGGGTGCAGGTAACTGATCCGGCACTGGTCCCTGTGGCAGAGGTGGAGGTGGTGGTAATGGAGGGAACTCCTGGACTGATGCTGGAGGTAATACCGGGTCTGATGCTGTACGCTCAGAAGACGATGCTGAGAAAGCCATCTAATATAATAATCATAACACAAGAACAATCAAATCACAATCCTAGAACTCATAACTTCTAATCACATAAACAAACAATCCTGACACTCTTACTTCTATCTTATGTGATCTTTCTATCTGATCTTAACCCTAATGTTCTTGTTTTCAAGGGTCAAAACCTACGCTCTGATACCAACCTGTAACACCTTCCAAATCCGGGGTATAGATTTGGGGCATTACTAATATTAACTACATATTAATCTTGCATAAGCGGAATATAAATAGAATAATTACCCCGAACTACTGCTATCAAGATCTTTTAAGGTTAAGATTTGAAATCAAGAATGACACACTAACTTTATTACAAACCAAATAAAAACAATCTGTCTCAAAAACTCCCTTTATTACAATCTTTATTCTATCTACAAGCTCACCACACAAATTTTATTCAAACCATAATACCACTTATCCTGTTACACCTGATCTGGTAACTCAAAACTCTCTTCAGGGATAGGAATGAACACCCTCGGTATAAGAGGGTCCCGCTGCTTGACTCGCTTCTTGACTACGCAGGTTCTGATGGGTTTCATTTTCTACCTTAACTGTAAAACAATAGAAATCATAATAAAATGGGATGAGCCAAAATTGCTCAACAAGCCTGCAACAATATATATAATATAAAGAAAAAAGAATAAGTGAACCAACAAGCTGCTGGTTTGAATAACCATCTATATCGGTATAGGATAATAATTTGTCAACACTGGCGAGTACCAAATGAACAAGACTGGAAACAAGAACCAACATATGCACTATAACCCGCTGATCAGTCAGGATACAGTGCGAATCTATACCCAACTGTATAGATCCAACCAACATAAGGAGTACTCAGGCAACTATGGCCTATTAATTAAAGGTCTGAGTAAAACCCAGCCTGTATCGTAACCATCCAGTCCGAAGTTTAGCATCCGGAACAATCCTAATGCTTTTGATGTATCCCAACATCATGATATATCATAATATATGTAACAAGGGTAAAAATATTGGAATATGAATAGAGGATTCAATAAATTGGGAGAAATTAAGAATCGAAATGAAATAGAAACAAGAATCAATAGATATGTATCAGTGCATATGAACAAGAATTATTAAAGTTTAATTGATATGTAAAATGGGGTATAATTCACTATTCAGAATTTAGAATAGGGGAAAAACTTGCCTTGCGCGTACTTAACCTGATTCAACTCACCGCCTTCTGACCCTAGCTTGCTCTGCCTTGCTAACACTGAACCAATCATGGAAAGATAGTTGTTTAGATAACTTACTATATACGTGTATCTTGAATTGATATCACGTAACTTTATCAGTCTACCCATGCGTTTCTATCTGACTCGCATATATATATATATATTGATATAGCACATAGGTTCACATAATCACGTAAAGCACATAGCACATAAAGCACATAATCAATTTTTAGACTTATAATTTTTTTTATAATTGATTCTAAACTCATACCTGCATTAACTAGCCTTATATGATTTTATTATAATTTTTCGCGATTTATTCGACTCAATTATACCCCTATTAGGACCTATAAACTATTAATTATCACCAAACCATTCTCTTTTGGAGGAAATTATAACTCACAACTATTTTTATTGGATTCGTCTCATTTTTCTAAGTCTAGGGGTCTTCGTTTTGCTCAAATCGGACTAACGGTTGAATTATTATGAATTAAACAAGATTTAATTAATTAATAATCAATTATAAATAATTAATTATAATTAAATAATCTTTAATTATACTTTTAAATAATTATTTAATAATTATTGTATTTTAAAATAATTAATCCCTAATTATTAGGATTAATTACAATTTACTACACTTATTTACAAATTATTAACGCTTACCCGATCATATCAATTATTTACAAATAATCAATCGATACAATTAACTGATACGTTATTTATCGAATCAATAATTATTACTCGAATCATAATCTAACTCAAGATCAATTACTCGTACAAATACGAGCTACTCACGATCCTCACATAATTATCGAGCTATTATATTATTACTATAATTATACGATTAATTAATTATTTAACTATCGGTATTTAATTATACGATACGAATAATTATTACGATATTCTTCAAATAAATTAACGATCGCATAATAATTCTAATTTAACGAATCACGACTTGAATAGGTACGAGTTACTCATAATATTTAACTAATTATCGGATTATTATTAATATTATTTAATCCTTATTTATTAATTAATTACCTAATTATTAATTAATTAGATAACTAATAAATAATTAATTAAATAATTAAATAATTAAATTTGAATTTCTAAATTACTAAAATAATTTTGAAATTATTAATTATATTTTTCAGAATCTAAAACTGATTTTTATTTAATTTTTAGAATTATTAAAACTGATTTTGATTTTACAAAATTAACTAAATAATTAAAAATGTAAAAACAGAAAACAGGGAAAAGTTTCGGGTTCTGGAGGATCAAACCCCGGATCGTTTCCCGGGTCGAAACCGGGTCGACTCCGGGTTGATGAAGAACATGTGCCCAGAATCCGGCGCGGCGGGGAAGTCTCCGGTGAACGGAAAATCGGCCCAAAACGACTGGTTCGGTCTCGTTTTTCAGTGATTTCAGTCAGCCATAACATCGTATCAACATCCCTGCCTTCTCCTTCCTTGTTCAACGACACAGCAGCCGGAAAACCGAGAAACGCGGCGGCGGCGACGCTTTCCGGCCACCCCGAAAACAGAACCCAATCGGCACAAAACCGGTGTCGTTCGATTCCTTACTCGACGATCTACACTCTCAGGGCAATCAAAACAGCTAACAAACACTCAATTGAAAAAACCGAATTCAAGCAATAATCCGAAAATTACGAAATTAAAATCGAGATATCAAACAACTAAAATGATTACATAATTAGAAACTAAGATTCATAAGCTTCAATTTGACTACTTACATGAAGGATTTGGATTCCGGAATCACTATGAACTCTGAGGTTGAATTCCTTGAGTGTTCTTCACCAACAAACCCTAGTTCTTGATTTTCTGATTTTTTTATTGTAATTAACTGAATTAATTAATAAAAATTAGGCTATTTATATTATGGAAAATAATACCCCTAAATAAAATTAAGGGGATAATTACACTCCTAATAAAAATATTTGGCCCCAATTTTTATAATTTTTGGGTTTTAATAATGAATTTTTAAATATCCAATAAATACAAAAAAAATATCAAAAATTCCCAAAAATTGTGCATATTACAAAAATGCAAAGAAAAATAATGTATGATAATTTCATAATCATATAAAAATAAAAATGTGATTTTTTGTGGGGTTTTTGGTACCCGAAGGGGTCCGGAAAAGTCATTTTTCGCGAAAAAGGTAAATTTGTAAAACGTCTAGGGGTTCAGAATAGCGATATGGTATAGGGCATTTTTGGTAAAATAAGGCCAATGATTTTGTTTGAAATACGGCTTTCAAAACACTGTTTGAGCTGTACGGGTTTTGATATAAAATATATAATTCGCGATAAAACACTCAATAAATATCTAAAACACGTTCAGATCAAAACAGACAACACGTAGCATATAACGATTAGGGTTTAATGACTCAACACAGTTAATCACATAATAATACACATAATTTATCTTTATTATGATATAATACAAGTGTAATTTCTCGGTCGTTACATTCTTCCCCCCTTAACAGGATTCTGTCCTCAGAATCATATTATGAGAATAACTGAGGATACTTTTCTAACATATCACTCTCGAGCTCCCAGGTTGATTCTTCAACCACTGGGTTTCTCCACAAAACTTTCACTAATGATACAGACTTATTTCTTAATACCTTCTCTTGTCCATCTAGAATTCTTATCGGCTGCTCTACATATGACAAATCTGCCTGAAGTTCTATTGGCTCATATTCTATTACATATCTTGTATCAGGGTTATACTTCTTAAGCATAGAAACATGAAATACATTATGAATATGCTGCATATGGGGTGGTAGAGCTAACTCGTACGCAACCCTTCCAACTTTCTTCAAAATTTCAAATGGTCCAACATAACGAGGTTTCAATTTGCCTTTGTTGCCAAATCTGGTTAGTCCCTTCCATGGTGACACCTTTAGCAATACATGTTCCCCTTTCTGATAGTCCAAATCCTTTCTGGCTGGATCTGCATATTTACGTTGTCGATTCTGCGCTGCTTCGAGTCACTTTCGGATAAGTTCCACTTTCTCCTTGGTCTGCTGAATCAGTTCTGGACCTAGAATCTTGCGTTCTCCAACTTCATCCCAACATGTAGGTGATCTGCATTTTCTTCCACATAGAGCTTCATAAGGTGGCATTCCGATACTTGCTTGATAGCTGTTATTGTAAGAAAATTCCACTAGCGGTAAGTGTTCATCCCAATTGCCTTCAAAATCTATTGCGCATACACGTAACATATCTTCAATTGTTTGAATTGTCCTTTCACTTTTCCCGTCCGTTTGTGGATGATAAGCAGTACTCATGTTCAATTTCGTTCCTAGACATTCTTGGAATTGTCTCCAAAATCTTGAATTAAAACGGGGATCTCGATCCGATACAATCGATACGGGTACTCCATGACGCATTACGATTTCCTTGAGATATAAGTGCACTAACTTGTCCAATGAAAATCTTTCATTGATTGGAAGGAAATGTGCTGACTTCGTCAATCGATCAATGATAATCCAAATTCCATCATAATTTGCTTTCGTCCTTGGAAGTCCCACTACGAAATCCATAGCTAAGTGTTCCCATTTCCATTCTGGAATATCTAGTGGTTGTAGTAATCCGCTCGGGCGTTAATGTTCAGCTTTCACTCTTTGGCACGTATAACACTTACTAACCCATTCTGCTATTTCTTTCTTCATATTTGGCCACCAAAAGTTTTTCTTCAGATCTCTGTACATCTTTGTGCTTCCGGGATGAATAGAATATCTTGAACTATGAGCGTCTTGTAAAATTTCCGCTTTTAATTCCGGTACGTTAGGTATCCAGATTCTCGAAACAACTCGAAAAATTCCTTTGGCATCCTTCTGACTGGTAATCTCTTCTCCTGTTAAATTGTCGATTTCCTGGTTCATTACTTCTTCTTGACATCTTCTTATCTTCTCCAATAATTATGGCTGAAAAGTCATAGCGTAATTCATTTCAGTAGAGCGTTCTGGAACACGAACTTCAATCTCCAATTTATCGAATTCTTTAATCAAGTCTTTTGAGGATGTTAACAGGTTTAATCATTCCTTTCGACTCAACGCATCTGCTACTACATTAGCTTTGCCTGGATGATAATTTATTGAAACGTCATAATCCTTGATTAGCTCTAGCCAACGTCGCTATCTCATGTTGAGTTCCTTTTGTGTGAAAATATACTTCAAACTTTTATGATCCGTGTAAATCTCACATCTTTCGCCGAATAGATAGTGTCTCCAAAGCTTCAATGCAAACACAATTGCTGCTAGTTCGAGATCATGCGTCGGATATTTCTGTTCATGCAGCTTTAATTGTCTAGAAGCATATGCGATCACGTTGCCATGTTGCATCAAAACACATCCAAGTCCTCGATAAGAAGCATCGCTGTATATGACAAAATCTCCTTGATCATCAGGTAAAACAAGCACATGTGTTGTTACTAGTCGATTCTTAAATTCTTGGAAACTGGTTTCACATTTCTCATTCCATTCGAACTTTTCATTCTTTCGCGTCAATTTTGTCAATGGTGTGGCTATCTTTGCAAAATCTTTAACAAATCTTCTGTAATATCCTGCTAATCCCAAGAAACTTCGAACTTCTGTTGGAGTCTTTGGTCTTTCCCAATTGAGAATAGCTTCAATCTTTGCTGGGTCCACTTGAATTCCTTCAATACTGATGATGTGTCCTAAAAATTGCACTTCCTTTAACCAAAATTCACATTTCGAAAATTTCGCATAGAGTTGTTCCTTTTGTAATATCTCCAATGTCGTTCTTAAGTGCGCTGCATGTTCTTCTTCCGTCTTTGAATAAATCAAGATGTCATCAATAAATACAATAATAAACTTATCCAGATACTCTTTGAATACTCGATTCATCAAATCCATAAATGATGCAGGTGTATTTGTCAGTCCAAAAGCCATCACAAGAAATTCATAGTGTCCGTACCTTGTTCTTAACGCAGTCTTTGGAATATCTTCTGCCTTGATCTTTAATTGATGATAACCTGATCGTAAGTCGATTTTCGAAAACCATGCTGCTCCTTTCAGTTGATCAAATAAATCGTCAATGCGAGGTAAAGGATATTTATTCTTGATAGTTAACTTGTTCAACTCACGATAATCAACACATAGTCGCATGCTACCGTCCTTCTTTTTCACGAATAATACTGGTGCGCCCCATGGGGATACACTTGGTCTTATAATTCCTTTGTCGAGAAGTTCTTGCAACTGCTTTGCTAATTCCTTCATTTCAACAGGTGCCATTCGATATGGAGTTTTCGAAATTGGTTCAGTCCCTGGCGCCAAATCAATAGTGAACTCGATTTCTCGATCCGGTGGAAGTCCTGGAAGTTCATCTGGAAAGACATCGGGAAACTCACAAACTACAGGAATATCTTCAATCTTTGGACTTTCTTTGTTAGTATCCAACACATAGGCTAAATAAGCTTGACATCCTTGATGTAGCAATTGTTTCGTCTGTATTATTGTTAAGAATTTCTGTTTCTGCTTCTCACCTTTGAATATTACCGTTATATTTTCTTCAGTTTGCAATTTCACCTTCTTATTTGCGCAGTCAATCTGAGCATTATTACTAGCTAACCAATCCATACCTAAAATAACATCAAACTCTCCTAACCTGAAAGGTATCAAGTCGACTGAAAAATGACATCTCTCTATTTCAATGTCACAATCTGGACATACTCGATCTACCGTAACTTGATCATCATTTGCTAATTTTATAACTAGCACTTCATCTAACCACTGAACCTCATAGTCTATCTTAGAGATAAAATCTTCAGAAATAAAAGATCTCGTAGCTCCTGAATCAATCAATACTTGAGCATTTATGAAATTTACAGGGAGCGTACATGCAACCACATTCGGATTCTGTACTGCTTCTTTCATTGACATGTTGAAAGTCCTTGCCCTGGGCTGATTTTGTGGCGGTAGTGGTGGTGGAGGTAATGCTAAAACCATTGGAATACTAGCGGCCATCGCAACTCCTCTGCAATCCTTGGCAATATGTCTTTTTCTTCCACACTGGAAACAAGTGACCTCTGCTCTTCCCATCGGACATTCTCCAGAGTAGTGTCCCCTCTGCTTGTACTTGAAACACGTGACATTTGGCTTGTTGCAAATCCCCGTATGCTTTTTACCACATATTCTGCAATCAGGTATAGGCGGTCGGATAAGTCTCTGCTGAGTTGGGGCTGGAAGTCGATTTCCCATCCTCTGATTGTTCTAATCTGGCCTTTTGAAATTTACTTTTCCCCGGGCTTGAAATATCGGCCTTTTGTTGAAACGGTTCTAAAAATTTCCTGGTCCTTTTTCTTTCTGAGCTGCTTCGCTCTCACCTTCAATGATCATGGCCTTCTGAACAATAGCCGTATAAGTTGTCAACTCAAATACAGCTACCCTGCTATGAATCCATGGCTCCAATCCCTGCTGGAACCTCTTGGCTCGCTTTTCATTTGTATCCACTTGCTCAGGAACAAATCTAGCCAATTCAGTAAACTTGGTCTCATAATCTGTGACCGATAAATTGTCTTGCTTCAGTTCCAAGAACTTGATCTCCATCTGATTCTTCATGAAACGAGGAAAATATTTTTCCAGGAAAAGATCAGTGAATCTATCCCAAGTCACTACATCTTCTCCTTCCAAAGCTTTCTTCGATTCCCACCAGTAATTAGCTTCGTCTTTCAGAAAGTAGCTGGCAAAGTCCGTCTTCTGCTCTTCTTTAACTTTAACTAATGCAAAAGCCTTTTCAATTTCCTTCAACCAAGCTCTCGCCTTGGTAGGATCTACGGAACCGGCAAATTCTGGAGGCTTTACCGATTGGAATTGCTTGAAAGTAACTACAGGTGCTGCTGGTGGTACTTGATGTTCTGGATGAGCGGCTTGCTGTAGCATTTGTTGTTGAAACTGCTGTTGTTGCTGCTGCATCTGTTGTTGCATCATCAGCATTTGCTGCTGCATGAGATGGAACATCTGATCCATTTGATTATTATCATTCTGACCCTCGGTATTTCCGTTAGATGTGTCGGGTCGTGCCTTTCTTTTGGGTGCCATCTTTCTGATAATAAAACAATGGGTTCTCTTAATAACATTATACTAAATAAGTGTTATGGAATGGAAACAGTCTTTTTAATGTTAAAATAACTTTAAAAAAGTTGATATTTGGAAAAGAAAACAATTTATTGAATATTTAAATAAATGAGTAACAACAGTGCAATATTTAAATAAATCTCTTTCTGGTACAATATAATCGTAAATGGAACAATATTTTCAAAATATGCAATGACAAAACAGTAAAATAAATATAAATGCTTAAATGATTGGAAAATAAAAATAATGTGAAAAAGGTTCATCATATATATATATAGGTAGAACACCAGCTGCAGGTGTCAATGCTTGATACAAAAGTCTATGATATGTCAGTCGTACTGCTACTGCTATCGGTCAAAACTAGTAGCTATCCTCATACAACTAGTCATACAATACTATGCTGCCTCTATCTACAGATATATACAAGATACAATACTCCTCCATCTACTAGATCAAAATCCTGGTGATACATGGCTCAGCTCCTCCTGTAACACCTCTAACACTGCCTCTGCAAGTCCCATCGCTCTGTGATATGTTACCTCTGTACTAATATCCTGCTGTCTCAAATCCATAAGCTGCTGAGAACTAATCCGGTGAATCTGATGTAGCCTCTCTCTCAGTATATAATCTGGTCGTAATGCTCTGACAGGACCATCTGCCTGCATTTCATACAATCCAAGGATCTCTCTGCACTGGTTCTGCCACCTAATCCTCTCCTATCTCTCCGTCTGAAAGCGCTGGTAAGTCACTGTATGATGCTCACGAAGATCCATTTATGAACCTCGGGTAGGCAACAGCTGGTCAACAACTACCTCATCCATGAACTCCTGCTGAGGAAACTGATATACCCCAGGAACAGGTGCATAAATGGCTAATGGGGCAGGGAATAAGACAGGCTGCTCCATAGGTGCATACACAGGTGGCTCTGGCTGAAATTGCGGAATCTCTAGCTGTGGTGCTGGAATCTGCGGCTCCAACTCCTCCCACTGTGGGATATCAATCATATCGGGAATATCAAACATCGGAAACTCCAATGGTGGAAAATCAGGTACCTCGGGCTCGAAATAAGGAAAGTAATCAACAAAATCTGGTACCTCGGGTGCAGGTAACTGATCCGGCACTGGTCCCTGTGGCAGAGGTGGAGGTGGTGGTAATGGAGGGAACTCCTGGACTGATGCTGGAGGTAATACCGGGTCTGATGCTGTACGCTCAGAAGACGATGCTGAGAAAGCCATCTAATATAATAATCATAACACAAGAACAATCAAATCACAATCCTAGAACTCATAACTTCTAATCACATAAACAAACAATCCTGACACTCTTACTTCTATCTTATGTGATCTTTCTATCTGATCTTAACCCTAATGTTCTTGTTTTCAAGGGTCAAAACCTACGCTCTGATACCAACCTGTAACACCTTCCAAATCCGGGGTATAGATTTGGGGCATTACTAATATTAACTACATATTAATCTTGCATAAGCGGAATATAAATAGAATAATTACCCCGAACTACTGCTATCAAGATCTTTTAAGGTTAAGATTTGAAATCAAGAATGACACACTAACTTTATTACAAACCAAATAAAAACAATCTGTCTCAAAAACTCCCTTTATTACAATCTTTATTCTATCTACAAGCTCACCACACAAATTTTATTCAAACCATAATACCACTTATCCTGTTACACCTGATCTGGTAACTCAAAACTCTCTTCAGGGATAGGAATGAACACCCTTGGTATAAGAGGGTCCCGCTGCTTGACTCGCTTCTTGACTACGCGGGTTCTGATGGGTTTCATTTTCTACCTTAACTGTAAAACAATAGGAATCATAATAAAATGGGATGAGCCAAAATTGCTCAACAAGCCTGCAACAATATATATAATATAAAGAAAAAAGAATAAGTGAACCAACAAGCTGCTGGTTTGAATAACCATCTATATCGGTATAGGATAATAATTTGTCAACACTGGCGAGTACCAAATGAACAAGACTGGAAACAAGAACCAACATATGCACTATAACCCGCTGATCAGTCAGGATACAGTGCGAATCTATACCCAACTGTATAGATCCAACCAACATAAGGAGTACTCAGGCAACTATGGCCTATTAATTAAAGGTCTTAGTAAAACCCAGCCTGTATCGTAACCATCCAGTCCGAAGTTTAGCATCCGGAACAATCCGAATGTTTTTGATGTATCCCAACATCATGATATATCATAATATATGTAACAAGGATAAAAATATTGGAATATGAATAGAGGATTCAATAAATTGGGAGAAATTAAGAATCGAAATGAAATAGAAACAAGAATCAATAGATATGTATCAGTGCATATGAACAAGAATTATTGAAGTTTAATTGATATGTAAAATGGGGTATAATTCACTATTCAAAATTTAGAATAGGGGAAAAACTTGCCTTGCGCGTACTTAACCTGATTCAACTCACCGCCTTCTGACCCTAGCTTGCTCTGCCTTGCTAACACTGAACCAATCATGGAAAGATAGTTGTTTAGATAACTTACTATATACGTGTATCTTGAATTGATATCACGTAACCTTATCAGTCTACCCATGCGTTTCTATCTGACTCGCATATATACATATATATTGATATAGCACATAGGTTCACATAATCACGTAAAGCACATAGCACATAAAGCACATAATCAATTTTTAGACTTATAATTATTTTTAGAATTGATTCTAAACTCATACCTGCATTAACTAGCCTTATCTGATTTTATTATAATTTTTCGGGATTTATTCGACTCAATTATACCCCTATTAGGACCTATAAACTATTAATTATCACCAAACCATTCTCTTTTGGAGGAAATTATAACTCGCAACTATTTTTATTGGATTCGTCTCATTTTTCTGAGTCTAGGGGTCTTCGTTTTGCTCAAATCGGACTAACGATTGAATTATTATGAATTAAACAAGATTTAATTAATTAATAATCAATTATAAATAATTAATTATAATTAAATAATCCTTAATTATACTTTTAAATAATTATTTAATAATTATTGTATTTTAAAATAATTAATCCCTAATTATTATGATTAATTACAATTTACTACACTTATTTACAAATTATTAACGCTTACCCGATCAGATCGATTATTTACAAATAATCAATCGATACAATTAACTGATACGTTATTTATCGAATCAATAATTATTACTCGAATCATAATCTAACTCAAGATCAATTACTCGTACAAATACGAGCTACTCACGATCCTCACATAATTATCGAGCTATTATATTATTACTATAATTATATGATTAATTAATTATTTAACTATCGGTATTTAATTATACGATACGAATAATTATTACGATATTCTTCAAATAAATTAATGCTCGCATAATAATTCTAATTTAACGAATCACGACTCCAATAGGTACGAGTTACTCGTAATATTTAACTAATTATCGGATTATTATTCATATTATTTAATCCTTATTTATTAATTAATTACCTAATTATTAATTAATTAGATAACTAATAAATAATTAATTAATTAATTAATTAATTAATTAAATTTGAATTTCTAAATTACTAAAATAATTCTGAAATTATTAATTATATTTTTCAGAATCTAAATCTGATTTTTATTCAATTTTTAGAATTATTAAAACTGATTTTGATTTTACAAAATAAACTAAATAATTAAAAATGCAAAAACAGAAAACAGGGAAAAGTTTCGGGTTCTGGAGGATCAAACCCCGGATCGTTTCCCGGGTCGAAATCGGGTCGACTCCGGGTTGATGAAGAACATGTGCCCAGAATTCGGCGCGGCGGGGAAGTCTCCGGTGAACGGAAAATCGGCCCAAAACGACTGGTTCGGTCTCGTTTTTCAGTGATTTCAGTCAGCCATAACATCGTATCCGCATCCCTGCCTTCTCCTTCCTTGTTTAACGACACAGCAGCCGGAAAACCGAGAAACGCGGCGGCGGCGACGCTTTCCGGCCACCCCGAAAACAGAACCCAACCGGCACAAAACCGGTGCCGTTCGATTCCTTACTCGACGATCTACACTCTCAGGGCAATCAAAACAGCTAAAAACACTCAACTGAAAAACCCGAATTCAAGCAATAATCCGAAAATTACGAAATTAAAATCGAGATATCAAACAACTAAAATGATTACATAATTAGAAACTAAGATTCATAAGCTTCAATTTGACTACTTACATGAAGGATTTGGATTCCGGAATCACTATGAAATCTGAGGTTGAATTCCTTGAGTGTTCTTCACCAACAAACTCTAGTTCTTGATTTTCTGATTTTTTTATTGTAATTAACTGAATTAATTAATAAAAATTAGGCTATTTATATTATGGAAAATAATACCCCTAAATAAAATTAAGGGGCTAATTACACTCCTAATAAAAATATTTGGCCCCAATTTTTATAATTTTTGGGTTTTAATAATGAATTTTTAAATATCCAATAAATACAAAATAAATGTCAAAAATTCCCAAAAATTGTGAATATTACAAAAATGCAAAGAAGAATAATGTATGATAATTTCATGATCATATAAAAATAAAAATGTGATTTTTTTGTGGGGTTTTTGGTACCCGAAGGGGTCCGGAAAAGTCATTTTTCGCGAAAAAGGTAAATTTGTAAAACGTCTAGGGGTTCAGAATAGCGATATGGTATAGGGCATTTTTGGTAAAATAAGGCCAATGATTTTGTTTGAAATACGGCTTTCAAAACACTGTTTGAGCTGTACGGGTTTTGATATAAAATATATAATTCGCGATAAAACACTCAATAAATATCCAAAACACGTTCAGATCAAAACAGACAACACGTAGCATATAACGATTAGGGTTTAATGACTCAACACAGTTAATCACATAATTTATCTTTATTATGATATAATACAAGCGTAATTTCTCGGTCGTTACATTCTTCCCCCCTTAACAGGATTCTGTCCTCAGAATCATATTATGAGAATAACTGAGGATACTTTTCTAACATATCACTCTCGAGCTCCCAGGTTGATTCTTCAACCACTGGGTTTCTCCACAAAACTTTCACTAATGATACAGACTTATTTCTTAATACCTTCTCTTGTGCATCTAGAATTCTTATCGGCTGCTCTACATATGACAAATCTGCCTGAAGTTCTATTGGCTCATATTCTATTACATATCTTGTATCAGGGTTATACTTCTTAAGCATAGAAACATGAAATACGTTATGAATATGCTGCATATGGGGTGGTAGAGCTAACTCGTACGCAACCCTTCCAACTCGTACGCAACCCTTCCAACTCGTACGTAATTTCTCGGTCGTTACAACACAGCTGCTACAAATCAGTTTAGGATATGCATTATCAATTACTAACAGAAAATGATACATATCTTCAACTGAATACACAAAGTCCTATCACTCAGAACGAACAGATATCCATCCCTCAAAATAAGGAACAGACTTAATCTTCACAATAGACTGTCTTCAGATGCTGATGTTCTGCAGATACTGATGATGCATCAAATCCTGATGGCACATCAAATCATGATGACATCCAAAACAGTCATATCCTGAGCTCCTCCTGATCATTAAGAATCAGCACGTAACATAGTTAATTCAAATTATTTATTTTAAAGAGCAAAATATTCAGTAAAGAAAATTAAAATAGTATTTTCTTTTATACTACAATCACTCTGAATATTAAATGTTCTTATGTAATTTTTTTTTAAATATACCCATATTCGTCAGCTACAAATATTTATAAAATATACTAAATAAATTTAAAAATACTAAAAAAAATTAATATATAAGAACTGCATGTGCCTTACACGGGTATAGAAGCTAGTTATGCTTAACTAAGTTAGTTTAACTGTCTAATGTTTTTCCGAAATGTAAATATTTGTTAGCTTACCTTAACTTCCTTATTGTTTGTTAACATAAAATAGGCGTTTATTGTGTTTAAACGGATTTAATTTATGGTCTTAAATGTTGATTTGGCAAGCAAGACCGACTTTGTAATTAAGGTAGTGTGACCTCAATCAATTAATAACCTAGTGTGTGCTCAAGCAACCCAGTTTGCACACTACCTTTATAACAAATTATTAAAATTAGAAAAAGGAAGATTATTATTTTAATTTATTCACATTTATGTAATTTAAAATAGTTGATAACTTGTGTTAAATAACTGTATTTGAAATATGGATGTAAAGAACTAGTATTATTTTATTAAAGTGGCTAATATGATATAAAGTTTGTTGAGTTAATCAGTACAAGAAATATGGTCTTCACCGATCGCCAAATCGGTCGTTATAAGGCCAAAATCGATTGGTATTCCCTAATAACGACCTGATACAGAACAGTTGTATTATTCCTGGTCATTATTTACTTTATTGGTCAAATTTTACGTTAACTGACTCAGACTACTACCACTTCTGCATGCCACGTGTTGGGACCTATCTGACATTTCGTGGCCTATGATATGACATGTCAGTGCCCCGTGGAAGGACCCACAGACGCGTGAACCTCAATTTAGCATGGTAACTCTGACAGGCTATTACGACTGAATGTCAGTTATTTACACTATTATTATGACTGACGGTCGGTCGATAGAGTTGGCCGGTATAAGAAGCGACCAATCAATACCGACCATTCCAGAAGGAGATAATCGTTTTTATTATGAATACAGTCGGTATTGTATGAATCCGGTCGGTATTTGTTCCCGAAAGATACAAATTACGGTCATTATTGCTGATGCCGGTCATTATTTTTTATAGTTCTTTTACCCTGCTGCAACAAGTAGCCTTCCCCGTACGTAAACATGTACATTACCAACATCAAACACAAGCAAGCTATTTCAACAAACTTGACTAGCAATAACACAATCATCAATAGCATGGAAAGTATATACATTAAGTAACTAAATGTTGAACAAACCAAATATACATGTGCAGATTCAAACTAACACCCTAAACAAAAGCGTAATAAATAACCAACTAAAAACTACTAATTAGCGCCACCGTCGCTTTTGGGGCCACCTTCCCCTTCCGCGCCATGCTCCCCCTCTTCTCCATGCTCGACATCCTCTTCATCGTAGTCCTCGTTGCTGCTGCTGGTCATCCCCGCCTTCTTGAACCCTCCTGATAGCCTAATCTACATATGAGATCAAAACGTCTCTCAAAATTACACTATTAAACCTAAATTGATAAGTTTTAAGGTTTTAGCTCTTGGTGTTCCGCTTCATATATTTTCTAAATTCAGGTGAGTAAGGTCCGGACATAATAGGTCACCTCTCCAAGAAGGGAAATTGAGAAGGCGAAGGCACCATCTTCCACATTATTATGCATATTAATAGCGGTTTGGTCAATGACATTTAGTCTCTCGTACGTGGGTTCTAATGGTATATGGATGGATTAGTTGTTGCATCTTCCATTATATCTCGGACCATGTTAAAAAATTCCATCCGGAACAACAGATCCGGCGGAGGGTTGGCTAAAATATCCGGCGCCATCGCCATGCCAAGCTCTATAATTCGCAGCAAGATCAGGGAGGAGTGTCGATGCAAGAATTCTTGAAAATCCAACCAGCTCAATTTTGGAAGACCATGTCATTCCCGGCATAAGTGCCTCGAGCCACCATTGGATTGGATGTTTGGCTACCTCGACGCCCCCAAGCATTGCAACCAATGCATCTCGATTTCTTTCAACCATATCGACATATCGGGCCTAAAAATATATATTCATCAACAAAAATATATATATACGATACATGATTAAATTGAATGCAGCCAAGTAAATGAATAGATAGTAAAAATGTAATATCCGGGATATAGCGTGTAATTATTTTTATCGATAAATAATTATTATGTGATTATTATGTGATTTTTGGTGAATTATTCGATGATTGGTGTTGATATGTGGATATTTATAGGTGGTAAAGTATATGTATGTTAATTTTATTATGTCCAGAATAAAATATAGATAATTGTGATATTTTTTTGGTAATTTTTTGAGTGTTATGTTATATTATATTGATTTATGAATTTATTAATTATTTTCAAAATAATTAAGCAACTATTCTAGAAGGAGACAGTCGTTTTTATTATGAATACAGCCGGTATTGTATGAATCTGGTCGATATTTGTTCCCGAAAGATACAAATTACGGTCATTATTGCTGATGCCAGTCATTATTTTTTACAGTTATTTTACCCTGCTGCAACAAGTAGCCTTCCCCGTACGTAAACATGTACATTACCAACATCAAACACAAGCAAGCTATTTCAACAAACTTGACTAGCAATAACACAATCATCAAGAGCATGGAAACTATATACATTAAGTAACTAAATGTTGAACAAACCAAATGTACATGTGCGGATTCAAACTAACACCCTAAACAAAAGCGTAATAAATAACCAACTAAAAACTACTAATTAGCGCCACCGTCGCTTTTGGCGCCACCTTCCCCTTCCGCGCCATGCTCCCCCTCTTCTCCATGCTCGACATCCTCTTCATCGTAGTCCTCGTTGCTGCTGCTGGTCATCCCCGCCTTCTTGAACCCTCCTGATAGCCTAATCTACATATGAGATCAAAATGTCTCTCAAAATTACACTATTAAACCTAAATTGAGAAGTTTTAAGGTTTTAGCTCTTGGTGTTCCGCTTCATATATTTTCTAAATTCAGGTGAGTAAGGTCTGGACATAATAGGTCACCTCTCCAAGAAGGGAAACTGAGAAGGCGAAGGCACCATCTTCCACATTATTATGCATATTAATAGCGGTTTGGGCAATGACATTTAGTCTCTCGTACGTGGGTTCTGATGGTATGTGGATGGATTTGTTGTTGCATCTTCCATTATATCTCGGACCATGTTAAAAAATTCCATCCAGAACAACAGATCCGGCGGAAGGTTGGCTAGAAGATCTGGCGTTATCGCCATGCCAAGCTCTATAATTCACAGCAAGATCAGGGAGGAGTGTCGATGCCAGAATTCTTGAAAATCCAACCAGCTCAATTTTGGGAGACCATGTCATTCCCGGCATAAGTGCCTCGAGCCACCATTGGATTGGATGTTTGGCTACCTCGACGCCCCCAAGCATTGCAACCAATGCATCCCGATTTCTTTCAACCATATCGACATATCGGGCCTAAAAATATATATTCATCAACAAAAATATATATAGACGATATATGATTAAATTGAATGCAGCCAAGTAAATGAATAGATAGTAAAAATGTAATATCCGGGACATAGCGTGTAATTATTTTTATCGATAAATAATTATTATGTGATTATTATGTGATTTTTGGTGAATTATTCGATGATTGGTGTTGATATGTGGATATTTATAGGTGGTAAAGTATATGTATGTTAATTTTATTATGTCCAGAATAAAATATAGATAATTGTGATATTTTTTTGGTAATTTTTGGAGTGTTATGTTATATTATATTGATTTATGAATTTATTAATTATTTTCAAAATAATTACGCAACTATTTTATAAAGCCGGGAATCATCCAACTTCAACCGTTTTTACAACCCGAAACTCTTCCGAAAACTCCTTCCTAACCCAATCTGGTAATTCCGGACATTTTCCGTGTTTTGACTTTTTCAATCCGGATTACGGTTTGACCCGTGCGCGGCCCGGCGCAAAATTTTCGATATGATAATCATTTTGATAAAGCAACCAAACCCGTAGTCTCGAAAAACGGGATAATATTACGTTATTTTCGTATATAGTGTGTTATAAGAGGCCCGGTTTGGATAATTATCCAATACGGGTATCAAATCGGATCGTTTTTATAGTTACTTAGGGCTAAGTAACTAATTTATCGATCCAATACGCTCCAAAACGAACCAATATTCCATAAATATATATAGCCCTTTTATTATTTCATTTTATTCATATAATCATAAACAACCAGCTAAAACTATTAATTTACAAAGAAAACCCCTAAAAACGTTGCGTTTGTCATAATCAAACCCACAAACGAAGGCGTTATCGAACTCCGATTCGAGCGTGCAATATATCAAATCGAAGCTCTCGAAAAGACCTTTCTTAATCAATCAACTATTTTGGTGCCGAAATCGAGGTAATTTTCTTATTTAATAATTTTATTTCAAATTAATTAATGATTAAAAGAGGAATTTTTGTTCTTGATGTTGTTGATATGATTTGATGGCTTAATCTTGTAGATAATTTTATCCTGGTCATTTTGGTATATTATATGATGAATTTGGAGTTCAATAACATATAGAAAATGAGGTCTCATTCTTGGATTTATAAAATTAGGGTTTTTAGCCTTTGAATGTTTTTAATTCGATTTGGGAACTTCTTATATGATGATTGACTGGTTGATATGATTCTATGGATATATTATACAGTGTTTGAGCTTTAAATTCATATCTATATCGTCGAATTTGGTTCCAGGAATTGGAAGATCAGAGTTTTGATTAACACGCCGGTTTTTCCATCGGGTTTGATTTGAATTTGTCGGAGAAGACGATTCAGTAGTTGTTTTCTGTTGTTATTGAATGATATGAGTTGTTGGGTTAGAACTGAATGGATTTGAAGTTAAAAACTCGTTGAACAGAGGTGTTCTGGCCGGAATCGGAGCTGCAGGAAATTTTTTCCGATGGCCGAAGGGTTCGCCGGGTTCTGGGTTCTTCGCGACCCGGAAACCGTTCTTACCCGACCCGGTTTTCTGAATAACTGACCCGGTTTTGATTCCCTTTCCCTCAAAATTCAATCACAAAATCTGTTTCTGGGAAATTCTATTTAATAATAATTCAAAATTCATTATTTCATTTCTAAAATTCATTTTTAATTCCAGAAATCATTATTTTAGTTCCGAATATTATTTTTAATTCTAAAATAAATCTTAATTAATTAATTAATTAATTTAAGTTGATAATTAATTATTTAATTAGTCAATTAATTTAAATATTAATTGATTAATTAATTTAATTAGTTATTAATTAATTTTAATTTTCTATTTAATTAGATTTAATTATTTATTTTTGATTTAAAGATTCTGAAAAATAGTTTTGAGCTTTAAAATATTATTTTAAATTATTTTCAAGGCTCGATAATTCTTATAAATTATTTTAAAGTCAAATTTTGGGTGTTCGAACCCTATTATTTAATTATAAAATGATGTGTTATCTGATTGATGTGTTATATGCCTATGTGGTTATTGTTTGACTGTTTTAGTCATAACTTTCAATCCGTAAATCGGATTTGGGTAAAACGAATGGTAGATAAAAGCTTATGAAGTCTATGTGGCGATTAGAATGATATGAGATTGAGTATTGATAGATACTTGTGATGCCTAGCAGAGTAAGCGTGGCATAGAAAAGAAAACCAGTAATCAGTAAATAGAAATGAAGTGTTGAAAAAGAAAGCAAGTGATCGATAAATAGAAGCAAGGCATAGAAAAAGAAGGATAGTGATGGAAAAGTAAAACTGTTAGATGGGTACAAGTAAAGTTGGCAATCATCGATGACAAGGCAAGTACTTCTGAACCTTCTTCAAGATATATTGCAAATATTTTCAAACTTCATCATAACATATTGCTAGTATTCAAAATAAATCATGTTTTATATTGCAAGCGCTTTAAACTATTCAACCTTGAACCCTGATTCTTATTGATCTTGAGCCATAAGCCTTATTCTTCATAAACCATTGATTGTTGAATTCTCAGACACGAGCCAGACACATACGATACTACTCCACAAATATATATCTACCACATATTGATTTCTAATATTGAATTGCTTGACATACCAACCCTTATTCCTTGTTTAACAGAAGACCAATCCTTGTAACCCTTGAACCCTTGGTTTTCTACTTTCTGATTCTTTCCTTGATTGAAAGCCAATCTTTTTAAAATCCTTGTTATACCTTTATGGTATTGTAAATCACCCTATGTTTCAAGATAAATATTGTTTATGATTCAGCTTATTGAATTACATTGGTTATCATATTAAATTGTTTTAGAATTGGATGGTTTTATAAATGTGGACCAGATTCGTGGTCGGACCAGATTCGTGGTCATAATAGGCCAATGTGTGCCTTGGATCCAGTATATAGAGCAAAGTTGGGAGCCTTGCTCGGGGTTAGTGCGTGAATGATCAGCAGCCTAACCTTGGTTTTTAAAATGAAAAGTGAATATCCAATTTTAATCATTGCTTATTCAGAAACTTGATTCTTCTGAATCATTTCAATTGATTATTGTGTAACCTCGGTTATTGCTATTATGACTTGCATAGCTAGTTAGCTCACTATTGCAAATCTTTTTATGTTTTCAACAGTTGAAATGGAAACTGTTGGGCAATAAAGATTTCCAGTCCAATGTGCGATCTAGGATTCCAGGTTAAGTTGGAACTAGCTAGCAGGAGCTTTATATTGTAGATGAGTTATGCAAGATTGTGAGAACGATATCATTATCAGTTGTAAGTTAAACTAGTTGGGGTTTGGTACGATGTAATAAAAGTTAAGGTTGTGGCTTGTTTTCATACTTTAACCTGTTGCGATCCGTGGTTGTGTAAAGAAGGGTCAATGCATTTAATATTTTATATACAGGTTTAAATATGGTGTGTGTGTGTGTGTGTTGTGGACCCCAAACTTCTGACCCGGGTTTGGAGGGAGTTACAGGTTTGGTATCAGAGCTACAGGTTATAAGTCACTGAAACAAGCCTAGATTGTCGGGAATGGATAAAGGGTTAGGATTAGGATTAGGAAACAGAAAGATATGACATCGAGAGGTTGAGTGCGACTAAATAGTAGGTTTGAGTGTGATTCGTGATGAGATTCGAGATTCTTATCTAGCAACACGATTTTCAAATATCGGTGATGGCAGATTCTTTTATCCTGGTATTGTCTGATCATTCGGAGCCTTTAGTCGGAGGACTATCATCTGATTCATGCCCTGCTCTTCCACTGGTGTTAGCCATATCACCTCCTATTGCGGCGATTGCACCTTTTCACGTTATTATCCCATCCCCTGATGCGAGACTACCTATTCGAGAATCCCCCACATGCTAATTTTGGTTCTACCGGATATTCAACTGTGAGTGCATCTTTTCTGTCTACTCTGCACCTTGTTCTATAACATCCGTTTAGAACTCGTCTTATGAAGTAACAACACCTATGAGGATGGATTCGAGAGCTACAACATATGGTGAGTACACGACAAATGTGAGAAAGAACCTAGAGTGAGGATACGTATGTTCCGGAAGATAGCTGCTACCAAGTTATATGGAACTACTAGTAAGTATGCCACCCATGTTTATCTTGTGAAGTGAGCTAGATGGATTTTAAAGGAATTTGAGAAGGTTGGATATCGAGAGTCTTCTTGGAATTGATGATGATGTTATGATCAATCATGATACGTATAGTAGTAATGTGATGTGATATTAGTCAACCTTGTTTTATAAAATGGATTTAATGATTACTGGATAGACTTGTTATACTTAGTAATCGTAAGAGATGATGATGGGAGTGTTACCGGTATGAAAGGCTAGAAGTGAAGTTACGAATAAAATAATACGCAACGGTAATTGGAATTGTTTGTCGACTAATGAAGGTAAAATGGACCCAACGAGGGATAGAGGATATACAAAAATGAATGAGCTTTTATCTGATTGTGTTCCCAATTTGATACTTTGTAGTGGTTGAAAAGAACGACAACCAACTCATATAGTAATGGCGACCAGGTGTATGATTTTCAAAATTTTAAACCAGTTTTCAAAAGAGATTTTCTTAACGGAATTTTTCTAAAAATCCTTTAAACAAAACAAGTTTTAAAAACTTGGTTGTCCAATTACTACTTGAGTTTCTCGATTGTTATAAGATTTGGATTACCAAGAAGAATACTGGTTCTAGTAGTTAGTATGGTTCATTTAGAAGGCCAAGTGGACCCGCTATTACAGAAAAGATTTAATTGTTTCTAACAGAAGAGTGCAAATCTTGCTTGATAAGTTTAAATGACAGAACCGATGTACGGATAAACTATTCATCCAATTTTTTTGAGACTATTAGAGTTCAAAGGGTACGTCGATCTAAAAGAAGCTGACTAGGATCAAAGAAGATTGAGAAATTTCCAGAATTTCCTAAAGGAAGAACGTTATTAGCAAAAGAAGCGATATGTTGAACGATCAGTAGCATAAGCGAAATTTGAAGTTATGATTGTAAATCTCGTAAGACTGCAAATAGAGTCAAATTATAAATATGGAAGCGCGACGCTAAAGTTACAAGACCCAGTACAGGGTAATTTATTCTAATGATCGATTAAGAACACATGTCAGAGAACTTTCTAAGGTTAATATATGACTCGGATTGGAATATATTGATCAAATCAGCGTTGAAGCTGTAAATAGTGAAATGTGGATGGCGACCAATGCTATCATTCTTTTTTATAATACCATTCGTTCTTATGAATCTTGAATAAAGTATGAACTTCGTTCATAATCAGCTCTATGAGGTGATAAGAAAATTGTTGTATTCCTTTCAAAATTATTTTTTTCCCTTAAGTCTTATTTTCTGATTGAGACAAACAGTGTTATGGTGTGACGCTTTGTCGAAATGACAAAGAGACTGGTGGGATGCCACCTAATCATGTGTTGTATGCCATATAGTATGAAAGACTGGCCATCTTGAGTACAAATATGGTTGTCTCATTCATATCTAAATCATTATTCATTCTTTCTTCTTCAATCATGATTTATTGATTCATGGATCCTTCCGATTGTTTCCTTGTACTGTTATTCCTTACAAAAGATTTCCAATCAGAATCATATACACAAATTCCTTCTGATGTAAGGTCTATTCTTTGAATATTTTAAAAAGGACGTGAAATGAACCTGTGTAGCAGATGAAGTTATATGATGAGTATGGATATTTGCAAGCCAATAAATGGTGGACATTTACGTGCAGAGAAGAACCACTATGCCAATAACGCGGTTGTTGCGAGGACATCAAATGAGAAGTGGAAATCTGTATACATGATACGTTGCAAGTATGAGATTTTGGCATGAATTGAAGTAGTTAGCAAACTGTATGAGGTAAATTAACTAGAGAAATAAGAAAGTAAAGCTGCGTATATCGGATAAGGCAAATGATTGATTGGACAACGGAAGTGAATGAAGAAACTCTTAATAATAACCAGATACTCGATTAATACATTGTGAAGAGGAAGCATACCTCAATCAGGCGGGAGATATTTGTCATGAAGATTCAAGATCGAAGAAATGCTAGTTACGAATATACTTTAAGTGTGTTCATCAAGGGCTGGTTAGGCTTTCCCACTCAAGTAAGTGAGTTATGGTAAAATTGATGCTCACAACTGAGCTAGCAAAGAAGGTGCAGTATAGAAAAACATAAGTGGAAATGAAGATATGGTGGTTTAACTGCAACAATTATTCATAAATAATGCTTTAAAACCAATTAAATTATTTCACAAGATTATAATAGTGTTGGTTAAAACCACGTGCTGGTTATCAGAAGTTGAAGAAGTTGACTAATACGAATAAGTGTATGTTTTCAAGGATGGATAAATTGTTAATTAGAGAGCTTGAATTGAAACACAAACTAAAAGGATTCTAGAATAATTTATAATTGTACTCAGTAGTGATATTCTGTTATAATCAGAAGATATGAGAAAAGGTATGGTATAATAAGAATTGTTCGCTATAATCTTAAGTTGAACTAAAGATAGGAGTTATACTGGTTAGTATTATGTATGGTGGTGAAATGGTGAGTTTAGAAGGCGAAAGTTGATTGGTCTACTTCTGGGTTGACTGTTGGTTGTGTGATTGATTGTTGGTGTCGGCTTGAGTCCGACTGGTAGTCAATAATATAAAGGAGATGCTGACCAAATTTTTGGAAAAATACCCTACTTCTAAAGATATAAAGTATACTTTCATGTATTATTGATATTCCTATTGATACTCCAAATAATTGTGATTTCGGCTCTTGAAAAAGGTTGTTACAGCCAATCCGACTATATATAATTGGCCTTTCATTTCATTTAGCTAGTCATCACTTGGTGTAATTGATCAATTAAGTGAGTTAATTCGTTAATTTTACCAATTAATGGTCAGATAGATGGAAATTGATTCCAATTAGATTAAGTCAAATTTTTATGTGACTTTCAAATCCGAAATCAAAGCAATGAGAAATTTGGAGGAAGTAAGGACACTAGTAGAATTCAGGAATTGCTGCAAGTGTGTGAGGCTTTACTTGGATGAATATGCCCTTTATAATGGACAAGAGAAATAAAAAGTTATTTGTATGGACAAGGAGAATGTTTTAAGAACTAAAGATTTAAGATAGAGCAAAGAGAAGAAAGAAAGGAAAGGAAAAAGGGAGGTGGAATGAAGAAGAGATTAGTACCTACACAAATATGAATTTTATTAGTCAATCAAATAAATTTTATCATTTGCAATAAAGTTTTATTAAAGGATGTCTTGTTTCCAAATTGTTTTGATAATCATACAATAAATGATTTATCAAGTAATTCTGGTTTGGATAAAATGTGAGATACAATTTTAATTCAGTTTCTGATTGATGTTGATACTTAGGTTGTTGTTAAATATCGAAAGTGGTATTAATATAGATGATTGATGTTTACTTCAAAATGGGATGTTGTGAGCATCAAAGTTCGTATTGATATCTAATTTGATATGACATCAAAATAAGTATTAATGTCAAGAGTTCGGTTTTGAATATGCTATGAGAATGAAGAACGGAAATAGGAAAAGAAGTGGAATCAAAAGGATGATAAAGAAACTTTATAAGATGCCAGGATATAGGTAAGATATGGGTATTATGTGGGACAGGAGTAAAGTGAAGAGTTTGAGGAAAAATTTGTAAATTGAGATATGGAATGCATCTCAGAAGTATGATTAAATACCGAAGACTGAAAGAAAATATCTAGTGACAGACATGAAGAGAAAATGGGAGAAACATGTAAGTAGATGTTATACCTACCCAAGAATTAGGACGGAGCATTAAAGGCTAGATGGATTATTATAACCATTGACTTTCAAAAATAAAGATAGATATATTTCGCCAAGAGATATCGTAGTAAAATCACCTGAGAACCAAGGGTGAGGAAAGCGTAAATTAAATTATTATTGATAGGTTATCCAAACCCAATTTTGCTCTTTTATTTGCAAGCAGTTTGTCCAATAAGTGGGTTAGTTGTTGCTTGAAGAAATGGTGGTATGTCATCGGATCCAGAAATTGATTGTAAATGATCAATATTGTTTGATTTGAGATTTGACAGGAGTATTCAGAATACGATAAATTATGTCGAACCGAAATAGTATATACCACTCCTAGATGAATAGGGCATTAAGTAAGACAAAACTAAAAGGTAGGAATTTGATTAAAACTCGATAGCTCAAGAGATTTAAGCTACTCCGAGAATATGATACAAGACCTAGATAGCAAAGAAGACTTTCTGATGGTATGGCACAAAGAAAGAATAAACGTCACATGTGACTAGACGTCAAGGAAAACATTGCAGTCAATTTCGTATGAGAACTTCTTTGAACCAAAATAAATAATAATACGAGTTAGAATATGCTGGTGATGCTTCCAGGTTAATGTATTTTCTTTGAAATAGTAAGAGATTTTCGCTCAGCAAATATACTCGATTATGATTCAAGGAAAATAAGATACGGTGATAAGTTTGTGCGTCAATCATATTCAGTCAAGATTTTCTCGTTGATTCTTAATTCTAAAGTAATTTCGAGAACGTTAGAAATCGAATGCGCTATGGTTTCAGTATATCATTCGCAGATTGATAAGAAGATTAAGGGAACGATTAAAGAGCCTCGAATGCGATTAGAAGCGATTACAAACTAGGTTAACTGAACAGAGAAACATGTGGGAATGAGGTTCAATAACCAGTAATTATTGGAAACATTCATGAGCACAAATTACTAGAATTAGAAAGAAAAGAGAATTAATAGGCATTATGCTGGTCCTTTTGAAACAGTAAAATAGGCAAGATAAGTGTGAGTGAGTTGGCTTTACTGCCACATGTATAGTTGGTTCATAGAGTGTTATGCGTGCGTATTCAGGAAAAGTAACTAAGCTCCATTATATATATATATATATATAATGGGGACTTAAGTTGAATTATATGAGCCACTAAAAGAATATGATATGAGCAAGAGGCTGTTAAGTAATGAGTGATGCTACGAGTAAAATTGATAACGAGTTGTAAGGTTGAGGGATCAACCTGGGAAAATGGAAGTGAGATACTTGAATATATCATTAACTGATCCTTATTATGATCCTGATGATAGAATCCTTTTAAGGGGGGAAGGATGTAATATCTGGGACATAGCGTGTAATTATTTTTATCGATAAATAATTATTATGTGATTATTGGTGAATTATTTGATGATTGGTGTTGCTATGTGGATATTTATAGGTGGTAAAGTATAGGTATGTTAATTTTATTATGCTCAGAATAAAATATAGATAATTGTGATATTTTTCTGGTAATTTTTGGAGTGTTATGTTATATTATATTTATTTATAAATTTATTAATTATTTTCTGAATAATTATGAAACTATTTTATAAAGCCGGGAATCATCCAACTTCAACCATTTTTACGTTTTTACAACCCGAAACTCTTCCGAAAAACTCCTTCCTAACCTAATCTGGTAATTCCGGACATTTTCCGTGTTTTGACTTTTTCAATCCGGATTACGGTTTGACCCGTGTGCGGCCGGACGCAAAATTTTTGATACGATAATCATTTCGATAAAGCAACAAAACCCGTATTCTCGAAAGACGGGATACTATTACGTTATTTTCATATATAGTGTTTTATAAGAGGCCCGGTTTGGATAATTATCCAAGACGGGTATCAAATCGGATCATTTTTGCAGTTACTTAGCGGCTAAGTAACTAATTTATCGATCCAATACGATCCAAAACGAACCAATATTCCATAAATATATATAGCCCTTTTATTATTTCATTTTATTCGTATAATTATAAACAACCAGTTAAAACTATTAATTTACAGAGAAAAATCCTAAAAATGTTGCGTTCTTCATAATCAAACCCATGAACGAAGGCGTTATCGAACTCCGATTCGAGCGTGCAATATATCAAATCGAAGCTCTCGAAAAGACCTTTCTGAATCAATCAACTATTTTGGTGCAGAAAACGAGGTAATTTTCTTATTTAATAATTTTATTTCGAATTAATTAATGATTAAAAGAGGAATTTTTGTTCTTGATATTGTTGATATGATTTGATGGCTTAATCTTGTAGATAATTTTATTCTGGTTATTTTGGTATATTATATGATGAATTTGGATTTCAATAACATATAGAAAATGAGGTTTGATTCTCGGCTTTATAAAATTAGGGTTTTTAGCCTTTGAATATTTTTAATTCGATTTGGGAACTTCTTATATGATGATTGACTGGTTGATATGATTCTATGGATATATTATACAGTGTTTGAGCTTTAAATTCATATCTATATCGTCGAATTTGGTTCCAGGAATTGGCAGATCGGAGTTTTGATTAACCCGCCGGTTTTTCCGTCGGGTTTGATTTGAATTCGTCGGAGAAGACGATTCAGTAGTTGTTTTCTTTTGTTATTGAATGATCTGAGTTGCTGGGTTAGAACTGAATGGATTTGAAGTTAAAAACTCGTTGAACAGAGGTGTTCTGGCCGGAATCGGAGCTGCCAGACATTTTTTCTGATGGCCGAATGGTTCGCCGGGTTCTGGGTTCTTCGCGACCCGAAAACCGTTCTTACCCGACCCGGTTTTCTGAATAACTAACCCAGTTTTGATTCCCTTTCCCCCAAAATTCAATTACAAAATCAGTTTCTGGGAAATTCTATTTAATAATAATTCAAAATTCATTAGTTCATTTCTAAAATAAATCTTAATTAATTAATTAATTTTAGTTGATAATTAATTATTTAATTAGTTAATTAATTTAAATATTAATTGATTAATTAATTTAATTAGTTATTAATTTATTATTTAATTAGATTTAATTATTTATTTTTGATTTAAAGATTCCGAAAAATAGTTTTGAGTTTTAAAATATTATTTTAAATTATTTTCAAGGCTCTATAATTCTTATAAAATTATTTTAAAGTCAGATTCGGGTGTTCGAACCCTATTATTTAATTATAAAATGATTCAGAGGCCCATTTTAATTTTGAAAAAATTTCAAAAATTCGTATTAAATACCTTGAAAATCATTTTAACCCCGAATCTTCTTTGAAAAATTATTTTGATCGAATATCATGTATGCCATGTGCTACGTGCTATCTGATTGATGTGTTATATGCCTATGTGATTATTGTTTGACTGTTTTAGTCATAACTTTCAATCCCTAAATCGGATCTGGGTAAAACGAAGGGTAGAAAAAAGCTTATGACATCTATCTAGCGATTAGAATGATATGAGATTGAGTATTGATAGATATTTGTGATGCCTAACAGAGTAAGCAAGGAATAGAAAAGAAAAATATTGATCAGTAAATAGAACTGAAGTGTAGAAAAAGAAAGCAAGTGATCGATGAATAGAAGCAAGGCATAGAAAAAGAAGGAAAATGATGGAAAAGTAAAACTGTTAGATGGGTACAAGTAAAGTTGGAAATCATCGGTGACAAGGCAAGTACTTCTGAACCTTCTTCAAGATATATTGCAAATATTTTCACACTTCCTCATAACATATTGCTAGTATTCAAAATAAATCCTATTTTATATTGCAAGCGCTTTAAACTATTCGACCTTGAACCCTGATTCTTATTGTTCTTGAGCCATAATTCTTCATAAACCATTGATTGTTGAATTCTCAGATACGAGCCAGACACATACGATACTACTCCACAAATACATATCTACCACGTACTGAATTCTGATATTGAATTGCTTGACATACCAACCCTTATTCCTTGTTTAACAAAAGACCAATCCTTGTAACCCTTGAACCCTTGGTTTTCTACTTTCTGATTCTTTCCTTGATTGAAAGCCAATCTTTTTGAAATCCTTGTTATACCTTTATGGTATTGTGAATCACCATATGCTTTAAGATAAATGTTGTTTATGATTCAGCTTATTGAATTACATTGGTTATCATATTGAATTATTTTAGAATTAGATGGTTTTATAAACGTGGACCAGATTCGTGGTCGGACCAGATTCGTGGTCATAATAGGCCAATACGTGACTTGGATCCAGTATATAGAGTAAATCTGGGAGCCTTGCTCGGGCTTAGTGCGTGACTGATCAGCAGCCTAACCTTGGTTCTTAAAATGAAAAGTGAATATCCAATTCTAATCATTGCTTATTCAGAAACTTGATTCTTCTGAATCATATCAATTGATTATTGTTTAACCTCAGTTATTGCTATTATGACTTGCTGAGCTAGTTAGCTCACTCTTTCAAACCTTTTTATATTTTCAACAGTTGAAAAGGAAAATTGTGGGTGACAAAGAGTTCCAGTCCAATGTGCGATCTAGGATTCCAGGTTAAGTTGGAACGAGCTGGCAGGAGCTTTATATTGTAAATGAGTTATGCAAGATTGTGAGAATGATATCATTATCAGTTGTAAGTTGAACTAGTTGGGTTTTGGTACGATGTAATAAAAGTTAGGGTTGTGGCTTGTTTTCATACTTTAACCTGTTGCGATCCGTGGTTGTGTAAAAAAGGGTCAATGCATATAACATTTTATATACAGGTTTAAATATGGAGTGTGTGTGTGTGTGTTGTGAACCCCAAACTTCTGACCTGGGTTTAGAGGGCATTACAAAAAACTAATGCTATCTCTTGACTTTCGGGTTTGAAATACTCAACATTTGGAGGCAACTCATCATTAGGGACACCGTGAACCATTTTTGAGTGAAGCTTTGTGTGAATAAAAAGTGGTCCTGTTCCCCCTCTCTTCTTCACGTAGTCCTATATATAAAACACTTAATTAAAAAAACAAATACATAATGCGGAAAATGCAAAAAGATGTACCCAAAAACTATAGAAAATTTCTTACATCTTCATGGTCGACAAAAGCTTTTGTACCACAACTATGCTTTGTTTTTTGCTTCTTCCGATTCTCAGGTGCAACATTTGAGTTATGTTGATGGTATAAACTTTGCCAATGTTCTATCGCATCCTTCCACCATTCATCATCCCAACCATCGAGATTGCCCTCCCACACCGACAAACCCTTTTTATCGGCATCATCGCATGCCTTTAATTTTACATCGTTCATTACTTTTTTCATGGAATTCTTCATGTGTGTTATAAGATCATTGTAAACATTGATCTTGTCGAGACTCTAGTGTGGATTATAATACTCCTACTAAAGGTAAATTTGACCAATATTTTTATCACCTCGATATAATGTTCTGTAAATTTATATTTAAGGTCATAGTCTTCTTGGCACTGTCTGTTTTTTTGTATTTATTCAAACTAATTAGAATTTCCTTTAATATTAATAAAATATAACACAAATATAAATTCAACTTTCTTGCATGCTATGTATTAACCATTGACGAAATATTTCACTAGTGAATGTTATCTTAAGTTCAAAACATATAGATATATTTCACTGCAAGAAATTCAGCTAAATGCGACCGAATTTTTTTTGTAGAATTTAGCTAAATTGAGATTCGGCCAAATTTAGTCTAAAATTGTTATTTTTGACCGACCATATGTTGATAGAACAAAGTCTATTATAAAATATTTTAAAATTAAAGAAATAAAAAGTCAATTTTCTTCTGGTAAATGTTATCTTAAGTTCAAAAAATTTAGATATATTTCACTACAAGAAATTAAGCTAAATGCAACCGAATTGTTTTTGTTAAATTTAGCTAAATTGAAATTCGACCAAATTCAGTCTAAAATTGCTATTTTTGACCGAACAGCTGTTGATCGAACAAAGTCTATTATAAAATAAGTGGTCTCGAATAAGTTTGACCAACTAAATTCGATCGACTAAACTCGAGCGAAATTCATTGTTCATACTCATCCCAAATTCTTTAATGAAATTTAAATTTTTTGGCAAAAATTCAAAAAATTCCGACCAAAATACTAAATTCGACCATATATGGTCGAAATTACTAAACCTAATTCGACCAAAGATGAGCGAAACTAGTATGTTAAATTCGACCAAATCCGGTAGAATTTAATGAACATTAGATTTTTAAAAAATAGCAACAGACTGTTGCAAAATGCATCCTGGTGACCATATAATTTTTGCAACTTGTAACTAGCTTTTGTATAATATAATTTTGTAAAATAATAATGGACACAAAAATAATATTTCTTTACTAATCTTAACATCATGTAAATACATAAATATAGATTTAATAACAAACTATTTTTATTCCTTTAAAAATATTAAAAATAAAAAACTATAAAAATGAACTTATCGAAATGATAAACAAGTATGAAAACAACAAAGAATAAACTTAAATTAGTTCATATGTATGAACAAATTAATATTAGTCTTATTTCACTTCTAAGTTGGCGAAAATGAATTTGCTGGAGGTGGTGGATTTAAACTCTCGTTGGAGGTGATGAAGATGAACACGCTAAAATGAGTGTGAATCGGATGAACTCCCCGATATTGGTGTGAATCGGATGAACTCACCGGAATTTATGTGAATCGGATGAACTTGGCAGAATTGGTTTAAATTAATTCTCCCTTGGGAGAAATATAATTAGATGAGGTATTTAATATAAGAGATGTGTGTGTGTTTGTGTGTGTATATTGCTTGAAATATAAAAAATATGTATGAGTATATGTAAGTTAGGAAGAAAGATTAAGTATGACTGAAAAATATTTTTATAAGAGAATAAAATTGGATGAGGAATATAAAAATAAAGAGACGAGGATAAAAGATTGAATGGTTAGGATGAAATAATTAACTTTTAATGGATGATCTAGATTAACGTAAGTTGGCAATCCATGTTCTTGCTTCCCAACCAATAAAATCGTGACAAATGGCAATTTTAAAATGTGCTAAATTCGACCAATATTGGCCAAATTTACTATTTTCAACCGAATTTAGTCAAAAATTAAACATGATTAAACTGTACGATTGGATTACTCAAAACAAATAAAAAAATAAAACTCTAACTTAAAACCATACCACAAACTTTAAATCCATCCCCTAACCGCATATTTTATCGAATCATCTTGATATAATTTTCTCTAACACTTACATAAATGTCATATGTCTTTTTGATACTCTCATTTTTTTATTCTTTAAACTAATTAAGTTTTTTCAATTTATTTTGTAAAATATAAAATAAATAAAAGCTTAACATTTGCTATTATATATAATTATTTTTTATTGAAATAAATTGTATATATATTGAAAGTATCCTGCTACTTAAAAATATTGTTAAAAAATTTGAAAACTTTTCAGCCAATTTCAGTCGACTTTAGCTAAATTCGTTCGATGTTAATCACATCTTAGCTAAATTCTTATGAAATAATTCAATTTAGCAGCTAAATTTGACCAATATTTGTATCACCTCGATATAATGTTCTGTAAAGTTATATTTAAAGTCATAGTCTTCTTGGTACTATCTATTTTTTTTGTATTTCTTCAAACTATTTAGTATTTCCTTTAATTTTAATGAAATATAACACAAATAAAAACTCAACATTCTTGCATGCTATGTATTAACCATTGAAGAAATATTTCACTAGTGATTGTTATCTTAAGTTAAAAAAATATAGATATATTTCACTACAAGAAATTCAGCTAAATGTGACTGAATTTTTTTTGTCGAATTTAGCTAAATTGAAATTCGATCAAATTCAGTCTAAAATTGCTATTTTTGACCGACCAGTTGTTGATCGAACAAAGTCTATTATAAAATATTTTAAAATTCAAGAAATAAAAAGTCAAGTTCCTTCTGGTGAAGGTTATCTTAAGTTCAAAAAATATAGATATATTTCACTACAGAAAATTCATATTAATGCGGTGGAATTGTTTTTGTCGAATTTAGCCAAATTGAAATTCGACCAAATTCTGTCTACAATTGCTATTTTTGACCAACCAGCTGTTGATCGAACAAAGTCTATTATAAAATAAGTGGTCTCGAATAAATTTGACCAACTAAATTCGACCGACTAAACTCTAGCGAAATTCGTTGTTCATACTCATCCCAAATTCTTTAATAAAATTTATTTTTTTGGCAAAAATTCAAAAAATCCCAACCAAAATACTAAATTCGACCATATATGGTCGAAATTACTATACCTAATTCGACCAAAGCTTGTCGAAATTAGTATGCTAAATTCGACCAAATCCGGTAGAATTTAATAAACACTATATTTTAAAAAAATAGCAACAGACTGTTGCCAAATGCATTTTAGTGGTCAAATAATTTTTGCACCTTGTAACTAGCTTTTGTATAATATAATTTTGTAAAATAATAATGGACACAAAAATAATTTTTCTTTACTAATCTTAACATTATGTAAATACATACTATAGATTTAATAACAAACTATTTTTATTTCTTTAAAAATATTGAAAATAAAAAACTATAAAAATGAACTTATCGAAATGATAAACAAGTATGAAAACAACAAAGAATAAACTTAAATTGGTTCATATGTATGAACAAATTAATATTAGTCTTATTTCACTTCTAAGTTGGCGAAAATGAATTTGCTGGAGGTGGTGGATTTAAACTCTCGTTGGAGGTGATGCAGATGAACTCGCCGAAATTGGTGTGAATTGGATGAACTTCCCGGAATTGGTGTGAATCAGATGAACTCGCCGGAATTTTTGTGAATCAGATGAACTCACCAGAATTGGTTTAAATTAATTCTCCCTTGGGAGAAATATAATTAGATGAGGTATTTAATATAAGAGATGTGTGTGTGTTTGTGTGTGTGTGTATATTGGTTGAAATATAAAAAATATGTATGAGTATATGTAAGTTAGGAAGTAAGATTAAGTATGACTGGAAAATATTTTTATAAGAGAATAAAATTGGATGAGGAATATAAAGATAAAGAGACAGGGTAAAAGATTGAATGGTTAGGATGAAATAATTAACTTTTAATGTAGATTAACGTAAGTAGGCAATCCATGTTCTTACTTCTCAACCAATAAAAGCGTGATAAATGGCAATTTTAAAATGTGCTAAATTCGACTAATATTGGCCAAATTTACTATTTTCAATCGAATTTAGTCAAAAATTAAACATGGTTAAACTGTACGATTGGATTACTCAAAACAAATTTAAAAATAAAATAAAACTCTAACTTAAATTCATACCACAAACTTTAAATCCATCCCCTAACCGCATATTTTATCGAGTCATCTAGATATAATTTTCTCAAAAACTTACATAAATGTCATATATCTTTTTGATACTCTCATTTTTTTATTTTTTAAACTAATTAAATTTTTTCAATTTATTTTGTAAGATACAAAATAAATAAAAGCTTAATATTTGCTTTTATGTATAATTTTTTTTATTGAAACAAATTATATATATATTGAAAGTATCCTGCTACTTAAAAATATTTTTGCATAATATGTACAAATATTTTAAAAAAATATTGTTAAAAAATTTGAAAACTTTTCAACTAATTTCAATCGACTTTAGCTAAATTCAGTCGAAATTAATCGCATTTTAGCTAAATTCTAATGAAATGGTGCAATTTAGCAACTAAATTTGACCAATTTTTTATCACCTCGATATAATGTTCTGTAAAGTTATATTTAAGGTCATAGTCTTCTTGGTACTATCTATTTTTTTGTATTTATTCAAACTAATTAGTATTTCCTTTAATTTTAATGAAATATAACACAAATAAAAATTCAACATTTTTGCATGCTATGTACTAACCATTGAAGAAATATTTCACTAGTGAATGTTATCTTAAGTTCAAAAAATATAGATATATTTCACTACAAGAAATTCAGCTAAATGCGACCGAAATTTTTTTGTCGAATTTAGCTAAATTGAAATTCGACCAAATTCACTCTAAAATTGCTATTTTTGACTGACCAGCTGTTGCTCGAACAAAGTCTATTATAAAATATTTTAAAAATGAAGAAATAAAAAGTCAAGTTTCTTCTAGTGAATGTTATCTTATGTTCAAAAATTATAGATATATTTCACTACAAGAAATTCAGCTAAATGCGACCAATTTTTTATTGTCGAATTTAGCTAAATTGAAATTTGACCAAATTCAGTCTAAAACTGCTATTTTTGACTGACCAACTATTGATAGAACAAAGTCTATTATAAAATAAGTGGTCTCGAATAAATTTGACCGACTAAATTCGACCGACTAAACTCGAGCGAAATTCGTTGTTCATACTCATCCCAAATTCTTTAATGAAATTTAAATTTTTTGGCAAAAATTCAAAAAATCCCGACCAAAATACTAAATTCTACCATATATGGTCGAAATTACTATACCTAATTCGACCAAAGCTGGTCGAAATTAGTATTCTAAATTCGACCAAATCCGGTAGAATTTAATGAACACTAGATTTTAGAAAAATAGCAACAGACTGTTGCAAAATGCATCATGGTGGTCAAATAATTTTTGCAACTTGTAAGTAGCTTTTGTATAATATAATTTTGTAAAATAATAATGGGCACGAAAATAGTTTTTCTTTATTAATCATAACATTATGTAAATACATAATATAGATTTAATAAGAAACTATTTTTATTCCTTTAAAAATATTAAAAATAAAAAACTATAAAAATCAACTTATCGAAATGATAAACAAGTATGAAAACAACAAAGAATAAACTTAAATTGGTTCATATGTACGAACAAATTAATATCAGTCTTATTTCACTTCTAAGTTGGCGAAAATGAATTTGCTGGAGGTGGTGGATTTAAACTCTCGTTGGAGGTGATGGAGATGAACTCGCCGAAATTGGTTTGAATCGGATGAACACCCCGGAATTGGTGTAAATCGGATGAATTCGTCGGAATTTACGTGAATTGGGTGAACTCACCAGAATTTGTTTAAATTAATTCTCCCTTCGGAGAAATATAGTTAGATGAGGTATTTAATATAAGAGATGTGTGTGTGGCGGGGTATATTGCTTGAAATATAAAAAATATATATGAGTATATGTAAGTTAGGAAATAAGATTAAGTATGACTGAAAAATATATTTATAAGAGAATAAAATTGGACGAGGAATATAAAGATATAGAGACGAGGGTAAAAGATTGAATGATTAGGATGAAATAATTAACTTTTAATGGATGATCTAGATTAACATAAGTTGGCAATCCATGTCCTTGCTTCTCATCCAATAAAAGCATAACAAATGGCAATTTTAAAATATGCTAAATTGGACCAATATTGGCCAAATTTACTATTTTAAACCGAATTTATTCAAAAATTAAAGGTGGTTAAACTGTACGATTGGATTACTCAAAACAAATTTAAAAAAAAAATAAAACTCTAAGTTAAATCCATACCACAAACTTTAAATCCATCCCCTAACCGCATATTTTATCGAATCATCTCGATATAATTTTCTCTAAAACTTACATAAATGTCATATATCTTTTTGATACTCTCATTTTTTTTATTTTTTAAACTAATTAAGTTTTATCAATTTATTTTGTAACATACTAAATAAATAAAAGCTTAATATTTGCTTTTACATATAATTATTTTTTATTGAAACAAATTGTATATATATTGAAAGTATCCTACTACTTAAAAATATTTTTGCACAATATGTACAAATATTTTAAAAAATGTTGTTAAAAAATTTGAAAACTTTTCAACCAATTTCAGTCGACTTTACCTAAATTCGTTTGATGTTAATCGCATTTTAGCTAAATTCTAATGAAATGGTGCAATTTAGCAGCTAAATTTGACCAATTTTTTATCATCTCAATATAATGTTCTGTAAATTTGTATTTAAGGTCATACTTTTCTTGGTATTATCTATTTTTTTGTATTTATTCAAACTAATTAGTATTTCCTTTAATTTTAATGAATATAACACAAATAAAAATTCAACATTCTTGCTTGCTATGTATTAACCAGTGAAGAAATATTTTTTTAAAAAAATAGAGTTTCAACTAGTTTCGGTCGTATTTAGCCAAATTTTACCATTCTTGGTCGAATTTAGTTTTAAACTTTTGGTATTTTTTTGGTGGAAAATTTGTTCTTTCCATCCATTTTTTAAAAAAAGGCGTAATATTTTTCGTCAAGATTATATACTAAATTCGACCAAAAATGTAAGAATTTATTTTGCAAAATTTAATTTATAAGCGGGAAGTTGTTTCTCCCTTTTTTGGCAGAGTATTAAATTTGATTAAAAAAAGATCGGTTGAATTAAGCTGCTAAATTCGACGGAGTAAAAAGTCGGTCAAATTTAGCTACTAAATTTGACCGATTAAAGTTAACCGCTCTTTAATTCAACCGCAAATTGTTGAATATACCCGTACCCCTAAATTCGACTAAATACGGTCGAGTTTAGTCACACTCGTTTTTAGTTGATTGAAAATGTCGTGTCTTTAACAAGATAAAATGCGTAATTAATTTTATCCCGTGTACTAGACATGTTAATAATAATATGACTTCTTAGATATATTTTTAAAAGGAGAAAATTGCATTTCGCACCCCTTAAATTTGGTCAAAAATTAATTTTATATACCTATTTTCAGATATTGCAGTTTGCATCCTCCTTATTTGAAATCTGATCCAAATTGCACCATTTTTACCAAAATTTGTCAAATTTTTAGGCCAAATTATTGTATTCGACAATATATATAATCTATTCTTGTAGAGAAAAGATGAGATATATTTTAGTAAACAACAATTAGGGCTAATTAGTTAGGCAAAAATGGTGCATGTTGAATCTTATTTCTAAGTAGAGGGATGTGAAGTGCAATTTATGAAAATAGGTATACAAAATTGAGTTTTGGCCAAATTTATGGGGTACAAAATGCAATTCTCTCTTTTTAAAAGTAAATTAATATAACATAAAAATTATTTGATGGCAGATAGGAGAGTTTCGTATCAAATGCTTAAGAAAACTAGATAGTAGAGTTTCGTACAGGAGATCCAACTAAATCAGGAAGGCTGTGTACACATGCAGGTCCATTTGCTCCACTTTGCACATACCAGCTGTTTTTTTGGCAACATGCTAATAACTTGTACAAGTTTATATTTGGAAGATGATGCTTGCACTAAGCTATGCAGGGTCCATTTCTCCAATTTGTTTACATACCAAGTCAATTGCTTTTTTTAAACAACATGCTAATAACAGCTTGTACAGTTTTGAGTTTATATTAAGAAGAAGATGCGTGCACCAAGTCCTGTGATTAAGCAATGTGGGAGTTTCAGGAGTCCGGTGATCTTCATGGTAGTTCTAGTAAGAACACGAAATATGGGGTGGCAGTGGCTGCAAATAAAAGCTAAAAAGAATTAAACGAGTGAATGTGATACATGAATGTACAAATATTGGAAGTGGAAAAAGAATTAAAGGAGTGAATGTGATACATGGATGTACAAATGGAAGTGGAAAAATAATATTCTACTACAAAACAAGTAGGTCCTGCCATGACAGATTGTAGTAAAACTATCAAAATGAGAACACATGTAGGTGGGCCTGGTAGACGGAGAATTGGAAAGCAGATAGATGCTTTATTTATGCGTGACCAGTAATTTGCAACTTTACTGTGGGGATAAAGCGAAAGGATTAATAGGATAGAAAAATCGGATGTAGTTTAACAGTTCAGTTATATTTAATTCAATCCACTTATTTTTATTAGTTACTCACAACTTAATACATTTTTCCATATTTTATAATTTATAATTATTTAAAATTACAATAGAACATCTATTTTATATCTATTAATGTATTGATAATATATATAATGATCAAGAAAAATTTATACAATTAATCGAATTTCAAAAGTTGAATCAGTTTTATAATTTGTAGAAGATTAAGCTGTGATTAATCGGTTAAATCGGGATTCGACAACCAGACCAGCAATGACAGGAAGAATAAACGTGATGATAGCCTAAAGCAGGATTATTGACGTGTGGAAGACTTGGAGTCAATATTGTCGAGGGGAAGGATGTTTAGTCCTTAAACATAAAACTAGGTCACACATAAATGATTCATTGAAGCCATTATTTTTGACCCTCGGACTTGTTAGCTTTTCATATACAAACCAGCTGGTCATGATTTGTGCTGGAAAGATATCAGTAGTTGATATGACAATAGAAAGGGAAAAGAAAATACAATCACCTATCTTGCTATTTATACATCCCCGTAGTTCATGCATTATTCATTTAGAGTTGAAAAACACAATAGTATATCAGATGGCTGTCAAGTTGTTAATGCTACTCATGTTAATGTTCATAACTGGAGCATTTGCACAGAATACTACTAATATGTCTGTTGCATTGCCCGGATGTCAAGAAAGATGTGGCAGCCTTGCTGTTCCTTACCCATTCGGAATCGGAGCAAACTGTTCACCTTACCGGTCAATGGTAATATCATGCAACACCTCTTTTAGTCCACCTAAAGCTTTCTTAGACAGCCGCATCTACTATATCGAGAACGATACTATAACAAATCTAGAGGTGCTGAAAATATCATTAGAAGCAGGAACGATTCACATCAACTATCCAATTACCACAGGATGTACGGATACACCTTCTACCACAGATGTTGTATTAAATGAAGCCTTAACATTCTCAAACACTGAAAATCTATTCACTTCCATGGGCTGCGACAATCTTGCTTTATTATATACCATTGACGTTAACCCAATAGGAGTTGGAGGGTGCATATCACGGTGCAATCCATTCTTAAAAAAGGACAACACTTGTTCTGGGCTTAATTGCTGCCAAACACGATTTCTTCCATCCTTACAGTCCGTCAGGCTATCTTTCACAAGTAGCTTTTCAAAGAAACAATGCAGCGGGTCGCCCAGGTACGTAACTACCAGCTGGGTACTAAATTTTTTACGACAATGCTGAATTCACTTTATTTTTCTCCATCTCTCAAAGATTGATTTGCATATCATATGTGTTATATTTTGAAGTAATTTAAAAAAAAATCGGTTTCTAATTTCTATTCTAAAATTTATTTGTGTTAGACTAGCCCCACACTACAAGAAAAAGAAGTAAAAGCGACCACATAAAAGCGACCGACTATAAATTCCACCGAAATTGGTGGCTTTTAAGGTTAACTTTATATGTCCTTAAAACATAATTAAAAACGACCGCTCTCGGTGGAATTTAATGAGCGGTCGCTTTTGTTCGGTAGAATTTGAAAGCGGTGGCTTTTAGCCGGTGGCTTTTATCAACAAAAGCAACCGCCAAATTTAAAGAATTAAGAATATATGGCTTCAGGCCATTTTTGTGTTTGAAATTGACCATATAAAATCCACCGTCTTCAGTGACTTTAATAAGTAAGCGAGAAATTTAAAATTCAGTGAAAATCAAGAAACGGGATGTTTAAATTTTCACCAAAATGTTAAAGGGGCTGTGTGAAACTTTGACTTGAATTAAAAGCAACCGCCAAAGCGGTCGCTTTTATATAAATTCCACCGCGAAAAATAATTTCGACCAGGTTAAAAGCCATCGAGATAAGGCGGTCGATTTTGTACTAAATTCCACCGATTTCAGTTGTTTATAGGTAAAAGCAACCGATTTTAAACCGGTGGGTTTTAGCCTTTTTGCTTGTAGTGCCATATATATATCCAAAATAATCTGGTCGATTGATACAATATAATTATATTATGAAATGTATGTTGCATTTTTATGAGGTGTTGGGTTTTCACATATATGATATAATAGGATTAATCGTGATCGGTGTTTACTTTTTTGGTCGAATTTTACGTTGTTTGACTATGAGTAGTGCCACGTTAGCTTGACATGTGTCGGGGTCCATCGTATGTATCGTGGGTCACCACCTGACATGTGAGTGACCGCGGACACGTGAGCATACACTTTAATGAAGAAGGATAACTCTGATCGTGTATTACGACCGTCCTTTAGTTATTTTTTGATTATTACAACCAAAACAATGGTAAATATAACATATGACACGTTAAAAAAGAATGACAACTCTGACCGTTAATTATGACTGTGGTTTGATCATATTTATTTCATTATGACCAAACACTCGGTCGACAAGTCAAAACAAATCATTGAAGTATAACGTTAGAAAAAAGAGTATTCAATTAAATCTGCAGAGGTTATAAACAATGTGTATAATATATTAAACATCATATATGTTATATATATAAGATAATCTTTTCCTATTTATTTTTTCATTAAAAATATTTAATAACATTATTCATACCATTCATAATAGTTTAATTAATATTGTCTTATTAATATATAAGAATTATATAACCTGCACAACCCTAAACCCTAAACCTACACCCTAAATGAATAAGATAATAAAATCTACAAGTTTTACATATTAATTATTATTAATATAAAATTAGATGGTAAAACCAAATTTGGATAAACGAATAATGAATATACAGTTTTTTTTATTACAAAAAAAGTCCTAATACCGACCGGTTTTTCAGTTTTTGGTGGGTCTAAGTACGGTCGTTATATTTTATTTTTTTGATTGAGCGCCATAATTTGACAATTTGGGCGAAAATGAAAATTTTGAAACACCCGCCATGATATTACTATAGGTTTTTCGGTATTCGGTCGGTATAAATGAGGTCTTTACAGGTACCGACTGATTTGGTCGTTATCGGGCCAGTGGTGTTTCTTTGAAATTGTTATAATCACAATTTTAACCGACCGTTTTTTTTTGCGAAGTCGGTCGATACTGATGATTTTGAATGGTAAAAACAGTCAGTATTCGTGTATTCGGTCAGTTTAAGGGATAATTTAATGGCAATATAAATTTTATTTTTTGCCACTCTTGGACAACATCTAGTACGATATCCATATCAATCAACAATAGCATCAATAATATTAAACATAATGAAGGAAAATGTTTTGACAAATAATTAGTTACAAATTATAATCATTGCTTTCTTTATTACTATCACTTTCACTATCTTCTCTTTCATCTTCGTCTTCATTAGATTATCTATAATTGGAACATTTGCATATGTGAAAATCAACGAACAAAAAAATGATCGCACGAGTCTAGGAATTTGTTCTTCTTGGAAAGCGTTTTTTCTAGGGTTATTTATAGACTTACCATGAGAATGATGTTTACTTATAACAACCATGTGTATATTACTTTGTGGTGTAATTACACTTGGAGCATTGTAAACTTGATTAGCTTAACTAGCCAAGATGAAAACGTCCTTCGATCTTAGCCTTGAAGTCGAATCAACAAGAACAACACTATTTTTGTCAACACTATTTTTGTCAACTCGTATACTGGATCCGGAACTATCAAACCAATCACCATTAAATAAGAATACATGATCTCCCCTTTGATACACAAGTTTGATGACTCCTTGTAAATTACCATAAATGACCATAATCGCTGCTCAAAATATTATTATTCGAGGTACATTTCACAAGACTCTCGAATTAGATGCTAAAATTTTCGTTGTTTGAAACTTATATCCATTAACAATATAAGTTTCATATAACAATATCCATTTTACCGGCCCCGCCAGCAAGTTCTTAAAACGAGAACAATTGGCATCATTATTGTCAACTTTCCTACTCAACCTAGTTTTGAATCCACCTTTCATTGCTCTCTCCAATTTACCTGGTGTTGTATTTGGTTCATTTTCTTTAATAGGTGTTGGTTACAGGCAAGTATCTATAATTTGCTGATATGATGCCGCCATATACATTGGATATTTTAGCTAACTAAATTAAATACAGGTATGCATTCATTGTTGATCAGAACTGGTTTGAAAATTTAAAAGATATCTACAGTGTGCAAACCATGGAAGCAGTTCCTGCAGTGGTGAATTGGAGAACTACAGGGGTTAGAGATGTCGCTGAACCCTTCCCTAATAGCACCTTATGCGGAGTAAACACTTTTTTTACAAACCAAAACCTGTGCGCTTGTAGGAAAGGATACCAAGGAAATCCTTATTTGCGGGATGGATGTCAAGGTAAACCATATGAAGTTGATTATGACAAAAAAAAAAATCCATTTTCAGACTAGTACCTTTAGTTGATTCTTCTCCTGCAAGGATGTAATTCACTCTAATAACTTACCGATTTGAGTCTGATAAGATTTTTTAATGTCAGATATCGATGAGTGTGCACTGAAATCAGACAGATGCAAGCATTTCTGTAGCAATACGCCAGGAAACTACACTTGCTCATGCAAAGATGGGTGGCTCCTTGTTGACAACTATAAGTGCCTGAAGTTAGAGGTTGATCACACTCTCAAGAAAGCTTCAATCTTAGTAACAGGTATAATTTGCACTCTAATAATTTCTGGAATTGTTCATGAATTCATGTGCAAGAAAGACTGTGTAAAATTACACATTACGTAATTTTAGCAGAAGTAAAGTGCATTTTGTGTACTCGTACTTTACTCAAAACACCACTTGCATTACTGTAATTTGGTCAGATTGTTATAGTAACATAAAATTATCTACCTTTTTGGACTAAATTCTTCTTTGCTAAATTCTTAAATATATTCAATATCACTTTACTATTTTAGATATAATAACTGACATCTTTCATTATGATCGGTACTCTAGCCACTTCCGCTGCTCTAGGGGTGATTTTGGCTGCTACATGGTGGTTGTACAATTTTAATAGACGAAGAAACATACGTAAACTCAAGGAGAAGTACTTTAAAAGAAATGGTGGCCTGCTATTAGGTCAACAAGTATCTTCTAGCCAAGGTAACGTGGAGACATCCAAATTGTTTATTTCAAACGAGTTGGAGAAGGCCACTGACCACTTTAGCATAGATCGAATCGTGGGACAAGGAGGACAAGGTACTGTCTATAAAGGAATGTTGACAGATGGAAAAATAGTAGCAGTGAAAAGATCAAAGATAGAAGATGAAAGCAAACTAGAACATTTCATTAATGAGGTTGTCATTTTATCACAAATAAACCACAGAAATATAGTGAAGTTACATGGATGCTGCTTGGAGACAGAAGTTCCTTTACTTGTTTATGAATTTATTCCTAATGGAACACTTATGCAGTATATCCATGAGGATAATGATTACTTTCCACTTACATGGGATGTCCGCTTACGTGTTGCGGCAGAAGTTGCACGAGCACTTTACTATTTACATTCTGCTGCATCAATACCAATATATCATCGAGATATTAAGTCAACAAATATACTTCTGGACGATAAGTACAGAGCAAAAGTAGCAGACTTCGGAACTTCAAAATCAATTTCTATTGATCAAACTCACCTGACTACAAGAGTACAAGGTACATTTGGTTACTTGGATCCTGAATACTTCCAGTCAAGCCAGTTTACAGATAAAAGCGATGTTTATAGCTTCGGGGTAGTTCTTGCTGAGCTTTTGACAGGACTGAAACCAATCTTGACTACTAGACTTGATGATGAAGCACGGGGTTTAGCAACACTTTTTTTGTTAGCAATGGAAGAAAACCGTTTATTAGATATTATTGATTCACGGATTGTTAACGAGGAAAAAAAGGAAGAGATGATAGTATTTGCTAATGTTGCATATAGATGCTTGAACTTGAATGGGAGGAAAAGGCCAGCAATGAAACAAGTTGTGGCGGACCTAGAGAGTATTAAAAATACAGATGTACAAAACTATGAAGACGTGGAATTTGGAAACAATGAAGTCAATGCCCCCTGGGAGTCAGACTTTACTTCATCTTCTATAAGTTCCACCGGATATCACACTCTCAGTGTTGACATACAGCCCCTTGTGAAGGTCTGTTATGAATCGTATACAATATATATATAGCTGTGTGTTTATATAAACTGGAGAAAACAAAGATAATGCTGAACTGCTTCTTTTATTACTACTACGGTTACATTATATAGACTTAAACAACAAAGATTAATAATTGACTCCTACAAATTAGGATCTAAACAGAAAGTCCTGAACAAACTACATCACTAACATATTTATTCTGCAGCACTCCTACATTATCTCCATGCTGGATTGCCACAACTGCCAGTAGCTAAAGACTCGCACAAACACAGCAACAGTTCTTTTGTTCAAATTAAATCCCAACAGATTCCCCCTTAATTTGAACATGTCTGAGCACAATTGTAGACTCCAAGCAAATTCCTCATAAACTCAAACTTAACAGCAGCCAGTGGTTTAGTAAGTGAATCTGCACGTTGTTCTTCCGTTCTTACGTGCTTAACCTCGATCTCTCCATTCTCCACACACTCGCGTATGTAGTGATACCGGATATCTATATGTTTGCTACGACCATGGAATACCGGATTTTTAGCCAAATCAATCGCAGACTGATTATCAATGAACAAAGTAACTGGACCAACATTAATTTTTGCAATCTGAGACAACAGCCTTTTTAACCAAACTGCCTGGCATGCTGCAGCAGTCGCAGCCATGAACTCGGCTTCGCACGAAGAAAGTGCAACGCATCTTTGTTTTTGAGACGCCCACGTTATCAAACTATTATTTAGGTAGAACATCATGCCTCCTGTGCTTCTCCTATCTTCCACGTTGCCGGCCAGGTCACTATCTGAGTATCCGATCAACACCTCATTCTCTTTATTGTGCAAATACATCAGGCCAAACTCGAGAGTCCCTTTCACATAACGAAGTATGCGTTTTGCTGCAGCTTGGTGTAGTATAGTTGGCCTTTCCATGAACCTGCTCACAATGCCCACCGCATACGCCAAGTCTGGTCTGGTATTGACGAGATATCTCAGGCCACCAATTACACTTTTGAACTCAGTGGGATTTACTTCTGTACCTCCCTCGTCCTTGCTTATGACTTCCTTGGGATGCATAGGAACCTTAGTTGGATTGCAGTGCAACATACCAGCTTTATTAAGTATTTTCTTCGCATAACCAGTCTGTTTTAAGCAGATGTAGCCTTTTCCCTGCTCAACTTCTATACCAAGGTAGTGGCTTAGCTTGCCTAAGTCGCTCATATCAAAGACTTGAGCCATTTGCTTTTTAAATTCTGTGATGGCTGCCAAACTTGCTCCAGTCACTAGAATGTCATCTACGTAAACGCCAATTACCAAAGCTTCATTTCCCACATTTTTGGTGTAAACAGCTTGCTCGTATGCACATCTGACAAAACCCAGTTCTTCTAGACATTTATTTAACTTTGCGTACCATGCTCTTGGTGCCTGACGAAGGCCATACAGGGCTTTAACAAGTTTGTAAACTAGATGTTCCTTGCCTGGCTTAACGAATCCTTCAGGTTGCCTGACATAAACCTCTTCCCTGATTTCACCATTTAAAAAGGCCGTTTTAACATCAAGGTGGTGCACCTCCCAATTACCCTTTGCAGCAAGAGCAAGCAGTAGCCTTATTGTCTCGATACGAGTAACTGGTGCAAAAAGTTCATCAAAATCAACGCCCTGTTTCTGTACATATCCCTTGGCAACAATTCTGGCCTTATGCTTGACAATCTTCCCATTTGCATCTCTCTTAATCTTGTAAATCCATTTCAGGTCAATGGGTTTACGTCCTGGAGGCAGTTCCGTTAGCTTCCAAGTCCCATTTCTTTCGACAGCATTCATCTCAACTTTCATAGCTTCCATCCATTCAGTCCCCTTTGAAGCTTGAGTATAATTTACAGGTTCATCTAAACCCATCAAGTACAACTCTTCGTCCTCCAATTCAATGGGTTCACTTTCATTATAGATATCACTTAATTGCCTGTATTTTCGAGGCTCGACACTTGATTCTGAACTTGCAACAGAACCAGCAGATTCCGGTGACCTTTCGGTATCACTTCCAGAAATTGTGTCAGACACATCATCGATTGTGGTATGATCACTGTAGCCATCACCTTGGTTGGATGTTCTTTGAGTGGAACATGCTGCTTCTTCTCCATTTTCATTGAGCTCATTGGATGTCACCAAATTATTCATCGCCACAGTAAAAGATCCCAGTTGTGCATTAATCATATCTTTCGAGCTTTCTGACCAGTTCCATGCTTTCCCCTCCTCGAACACAACATCTCGACTTACACAAATAGTTTCCTTCTCTGGATCATACATTCTGAATGCTTTTGTGCCAGCTTCCTTTCCGAGATAGACCATTGTCTTACTTCTGGAGTCTAGTTTTTTTAAATTTGCAGTTGGAACCTTTACATGAGCCACACAACCAAATACTCTGAGATGTTCAACATGGGGTTTTTCCTTCGACCAAGCCTCATAGGGAGTAATTCCGGTTACAGCACGAGTCGGGAGTCTGTTGATCAAATATGTGGCATGACGGACGGCTTCCCCCCAGAAATAATTGGGTAAATTCATTTCCTTCAACAAGCACCTCGCCATCTCAATCAAGGTTCTGTTACGTCTCTCCACTACACCATTCTGCTGGGGAGAGTAGGGAGCTGAAAAGTGCCTGACTATTCCTGCTTCTTCGCAATACTGAGTAAATTCCCTGGAAGTAAATTCCCCTCCGTTATCTGTTCTAAAAGTCATGATCCTTTTTTCTGGACTATCTTCAACTAAAACACGAAAACGTTTAAATGCATCGAATGCCTCACTCTTATTTTTTAAAAGATACGTCCACATTACTCTGCTATAATCATCGATTAAAACAAATACATATTTGTTACCTGCTGGAGTACATGGCGTGATAGGTCCACACAGGTCACCATGGACTAGCTCGAGTGTCTTTTTGGCAGTGAAGCTTGATTTTTGAGGGAATACCTTTCTCGCTTGCTTCGACATTAAACATCTGGTGCACACATCGTTAGTTGGTTGAATTTTAGGCATTCCAAGCACCATGTTTTGAGCACTCATAAGTTTCAAGGCCTTAAAATTGATGTGGCCCAAACGTGAGTGCCACAACCAATTTTCGTTGTCACTCCTTGCTGCAAGACACATTGACTCACTGCTGTTTATGATGATTTTGTACAGGCGATTGGGCGATCGCTTTACCTTCATCAATAGATCACCCTTGTCTTCGTGTACCCAAAGATTTTCACCTTTAATAATTATCCTGTACCCATTTTCCGAAAGCTGTCCAAGGCTAATAATATTACTTCGAAGTGAAGGAATATAATATACCTCGTTCAGAACTCTACTTTCTCCGTTCTTGCATTTCAAAATTATAGATCCTTTACCCTTTATTTGAACCATCGATCCATCGCCAAATTTCACCTGTCCTGTTACCTTAGTGTCTATCTCTCTGAACTTTGAGAATTGTCCAGTCATGTGGTTACTGGCACCATTGTCCAAGTACCACAGATTTGACTCTATCTCTTTCGTACCTTTGTGGTTTAACCTGGGCATTACTTGCTCTTCATTGATCATTAGTGTTCCGTTCTTTTCTTTCGTGCTTTCCACCACCAATAGTGCAGGTTCGTCGTCTGGAATCTGTATCATGTTAGCTTCCTCCTTAATTTCTTTTTCTCGCCTGGGTTTCTTACATTCAACTGCATAATGACCATAGGCGCTGCAGTTGAAACAGCGAACCTTACTTTTATCTCGAGCACCTCGATTGTATTCCTTACTTCTGTTCTTTTGTGAAGTATCAGGATTTCCTTTATTTGAGCGTCTCATCCATTCATCTCTTGTTAGCAATAATTTGCTCTCGTCTTCCCTTTCACGTTCAATCCATTCCTCCCTAGTCAGCAATAATTTTCCTCCCCCTGTCTCGGGTTGTCCTTTAATTCTCTCCTCATGAGCCTTCAGCGACCCCACGGTTTCCTCCATTGTCATTACACTGAGATCCCCGAACTGCTCTATAGTAGATGCGATTTGTAAAAATTTAGAGGGTATCGCTCGTAGTAATTTCTTTACCACATAGCTTTCTGTCACTTCTTCTCCTAGTGCACGTATGTTTGTGACTAGGTTGTTCAACTTCATGGAGAAGTCATCCACTAATTCTGAGTCTTTCATTGTCATGGACTCGAATTCTGCCTTGAGTGTTTGAGCTCTTGCAGTCTTGACTCTCTCCGCTCCTTGGCATAATGTCCTAATTGCCTCCCATGCTTCCTTAGCTGTCTCCTTGTCCGCAAGAGAAAGAAGAACGTCTTCTGGGATACCCTGGTATATTGCTGCCACAGCCGTTTTATCCATCTTATCGTCAACCGTCGTTGATTTAGGATTCTTAGGTGATATTGCATCCCAAACGCCATGAGCCTGCATATACACCTTCATTTTCATAGCCCATGCTGTATAATTAGCTCTTGTCAACATGGGATAGTTCAAGCTGATCATTCCATCTTTGTTCTTACCCGTCTCCATCGACTGTGCCTTAGGCATGTACTTGGGCATAAACAGATTCTTCTGGCTCTGATACCAGATTGAAGGTCTGTTATGAATCGTATACAATATATATATAGCTGTGTGTTTATATAAACTGGAGAAAACAAAGATAATGCTGAACTGCTTCTTTTATTACTACTACGGTTACATTATATAGACTTAAACAACAAAGATTAATAATTGACTCCTACAAATTAGGATCTAAACAGAAAGTCCTGAACAAACTACATCACTAACATATTTATTCTGCAGCACTCCTACATTATCTCCATGCTGGATTGCCACAACTGCCAGTAGCTAAAGACTCGCACAAACACAGCAACAGTTCTTTTGTTCAAATTAAATCCCAACACCTTGTGATGACAAACTAGTGATCCCAAGACGTTATACGTAAAATGTTTGAAGTCATGTTTTCTTTGAATTTCTAAAGACTGTAGATCTTTTATTAAATATGAATTAATAGTGATGCAAAAAAGGTGAAAGTTATTTGTGAACTGAGTTCTATTCCTAGTATATTCCAATACCAAATTCTTATTAATTTGTAGTTCAAAATTATTTGCAATAAAAGTGAAAAAGTGAAATCATATATAGAGCTACTTTTTCTTGTTTCAACTTGTATGAATTGTATCATGTATAGTGTCGGTTTGGGAAATCTTAAAATAAGTAACTTATAATTTAAAATGAATAAGAAACTTATAAGTGATAATTAGATAGATACTTATAAGTTAAATAAGTGTATGGTTAAATTTCAGATTTTTTTATTTAAATAAACTAAAATAAATAAATTTTAAATACAATTATCTTAATTCATAAATTTTAAATGAGAAAGACATGTAAAAATATAAATCTTAAAATCAAAGTTAATAAAAAATCGAAAAATAAAAATAAGTTGGGAAAAAGTACGGCTAACATTCAATTTATCAGTTTATAAGTTGTAAATTTAACTTATAAGCTGGTCGACAAACACTTGTCGATAAGTATTTACGAGCTTATAACTGAATAAACCACTTATTTTTTGCGGTCAAACTATATATGCTTATTTTTTGCGGTCAAACTATATATGTCCTTGTTGCTGCTTTAAGTTTCGATTCCATCAGAAGTCGCTGATATGCCAATGATACCAACCGGCAAGGCTGTAGATAAAAATACAGAGGCCTGCAATCTGTCCCTGAAAATTATTTCACATACAAAGTTATTATGGGGCAGAAGAATTATCACTAATTAACATTAACTGTCTCCATATTTTCTCAACTGAAAGTATCTCAACATATTGAGGTGCGAGGAAACATTATCTACGTTCCCCAGTATGCACTACTAGAAATATTGCATCAGACATGGGTTTATAACCGATGTTAGAAAAAAATTGAACCGATATCTTTGCGTGTGATGTTAAATTTCATTAACGTTTAACATCGGATTTTAGCCGATATCTATTACATAGTTTTACATCGGTTAGCTATAGTCAATCGTTGTTGAATGACACTTATTACATCGGTTAACTTGAAGAATATTGCATGAAATAATGTTAAACACATCGATTTTGCTAACCTAACCATGTCTAATAATGCTCTTTGACACTGTGTAACATAGAAACGGATGTTATATACTTTTATAGACATCGGTTCTTTTGTAGTAACCGATGTTATAAATGTATATAGACATAATGCAACTGATCAATAAACATCAGTTTACAATAATTAAGTGATGTTAAATTCACCCTTTTTAACTAATATTTGCACATTTGTATATACAAACCAAAATCAAACCGTAGAAAAAATATCCAACCAAAAAACACATATCATGACCAAACAATCTATTATAGCTTAGCTATTACTAATATTTTAATCATTAAATTAAAGGCTATTTTGAACGCTATTACTATTACTATTTTAAAGCTCCTTTCAAGGCTATTTTGCACTAATCTGACCAGTATCAAGCTCGATTTGTGGTTAAATAGGGTTAAGTTCGATTTTGGGATGTAAATTAGGGTTTACGAGAAAGAAGAGAAACATAGAAGAGATGAGTGAGATGGAGTCGAGATCTGAGAGAGAGATTCCAGGTGTTTGAAACCGAGGTTTGAGAGAGAGACGTCTACCGCGCGGGGGAAATTGACAATTGATTTGAAATTCCAGGTGTTTGAAACCGAGGTTTGAAGTCGACTTTTGCAATCGATGAGTGAGAGAGAAAGAGAGTTTGGGTACGACTTTGTGAGCAAAAAGGGAGATATTTTTGGAAGGGGGAAATAAAATATTTTAATAGGGGAAAGTAAGTTTTAATTAAAGGGAAGAAATTTGTCTACCGCGCGGGGGAAATTGACAATTGATTTGAAATTTTGAAATTGCTGGCTATAAAATTGTAAAACTGGCTATAAACAACGGCCGGTATAAAAAACCGATGTTAAAATGAAAAAAAAATTATTTGGCATTTTTTAGAATTAGACATAGACAACAGCTATTATACATAACTGATGTAAACATTATACTTTAACATCGCTTTTAAAAAAATCGATGTTAAAAACTATTTAACATCGGGTGCATTACGTGTCGATGTCTAAACACCGATGTCGTATGCACTATCTCTAGTAATAATAGTTGCACCGATGCCGTATGCACTATCTCTAGTAATAATAGTTGCACCAATATCAATCAGCACTCCATTGCCAATCTTCGGGTGCCTATCACCTCCAGAGCCTTAGTAGTACCCCGGGGGCTAGCCCTCAGATTCAAGGGTAGTAGACGAAATCAGTTTATGCAGTTTTAACATACATACACACATCTATATATATCATGCAATTTCATACTCCCTCCGTCCCACCCATTTGTATACATATGGGGTGTGGCACGAAAGTTAAAAAAAATATAATTTGACGAAGAGAAGTAAGAAAAATGAGTAAAGTGATGGTATCGATTAATATTTGATGTATAAAGTGGGTGTGGCGGAAGAAAAAAGTGGATGTGAGTGTATAAAACTTTAATATTAATTTAAACTTTGATGTTAATTTAATATTATAAAACTTTACTATTTTTGACATGGATACAACTCAATAAGAACGAGGGAGTATATATATACTTAAAAAGTTGAAATTTTAAGGATACTTGAGTGTCCGGGCCTAGATGCAAGTTTTGTTCGCCGATAATCACGGACACCCCTGCAATCCTCCGCCTAGTGTCACGTGGTAATAAATTATATAGTTACCAATGGGTGCAGTCAATTTTAGATTGAAGTGCCGACAGTGAGTCCAAACATCAAATCTTGTCACCTACTCTGGGTCCTGATTACGGTATATGTTTCTTTGGTGATCAAATGATACTTGAAGAGGTTAACATACAGGTGCAATCTGCTTAACTTAATTTACTTCAATCTGCCACGCAAGCCTACCATTTTTTTTTTGCTAAATCACGCAAGCCTACCTTATTCTCTTTAATGTAAGAATTATGATCATTTTCAATATTCAAATTGGTAAACATTTCAAAACTTGGAGGTGATAATCAATAAGTCCAGTTATAAATCCTTGCTAGCTAGACAAGCAAGGGAGCCTTTGAAATTACGTAGGGCAGACCCAAGATTATTGCCGATCATTTAGAAATAAGATTATTGCCGATCATTTAGAAATTTATTGAATTTTTTTACAAACAATTAGTAAACTTACTTAATCAACATTCTCAAAAAATTAGCCACTTGGTTAAACCGGGTTTTGTCATTTTCAAAATTTTCTAATGCAATCTTGGTGCGGTGACACTCGAACTGCTGTAACAATCTTACGTTAGTGAGAATTGAATCGATTTTTTTTAAGTGTTATTAAATTCAAATTTTTAACTAAATTAGATGAATTTTTCATAACCATTTCTTATTTGAGCAATACGAATAATTACTAACTTAAATTTAAAAATCCTTTCTATTCTGGACTTGTGAAATGTTTAAACCTCTGATATATAGTTGACGCGAAGACTTTTTAAATCTTCTCATTCTAAAAACATGATCATGATTTATCTCTATATCTGCGGGTGATTTGTAATTGATATGATGTTTTGCCTTTTCTTATCTTATAACCAAAGATTGTACGAATACAAGTGATGATGAGGATAATCCAGAAATAATTTAACTATGCGATTTAAATTTAGGACACTGAAAATAGATTCATTGTCATGGGCTGCAACAATCTTGCTTTATTAACACTCGGAGATAAATTGCTGGAAAACAGTTGTGTACTGAGCATGCTTTCTAAACAAGTTTATATTTGGGAGAAGAAGCAGTACTATAATGTCTAAGCCAGTAACTACTACAAGAAAAACAGCTAAATACAACCGGTTTAAAACTGGTTGTATTTAGCTAAATTCGACCGTTTTCGGTTGTATTTAGCTAAATACGACCGGTTTTTGGACCGGTTGTATTTGCTCGAGTAAAACTTAGTAAAATATCTAACTATTAAAACTGAAATTAAAACAATAATTATAATTTAAAACAAATACAAAATAAATTAAAACTGAAATTATAATTATTAATTGAACGATAAATATCTAACTATCATAATAATCTTTTTTTGCAAGAACTAAAATATAAATTTCATGTAAATTTTATTCTATATTTTTTCCCAGAAATTTTTCGCCCTTTTTAAAAATAATTCGACCGAAATTGGTTGAATTTAGTACAAAATTCGTTGGCGGGAAAATTCTCTCCATTTTTTGGCAAGGCTAAATTCGACCGAATGCGGTTGAATTTAGGAGCACGCCTAAACTCAACCGTATACGGTTGTATATAAATACGGTTGTATTTATCATGTTGTAATTAGTAAGGCTAAATTCGACCGAGTGCGGTTGAATTTAGAAGCACACCTAAACTCAACCGTATACGGTTGTCTATAAATACGGTTGTATTTATTCGGTTATAATTAGTAAGGCTAAATTCGACCGAACGCGGTTGAATTTAGGAGCACGCCTAAACTCAACCGTATACGGTTGTACATAAATACGGTTGTATTTATTCGGTTGTAATTACTACTAAATCCGACCGCTTAAATATGACCATATTTAAATACGACCGCATGCGGTTGTATTTAGCCGTGCCCTTAATTTCAACCGAAAACGGTTGAATTTGATGTTGGTTGTATTTATGCGGTTGTATTTAGTCTTGTTTTCTTGTAGTGAACATGTTCTAATTAAGTTTATCTCAACCCAGAGAACGGTAAAACACCTAGTCCGCCAGCAAAAGCAACACATAAAACTGAAGCTAAACACTCTTCCGGGTAATTATCTAAACATAATTGAAGGAAGACTTCTATAATTTTGACTTATTTTAATTGACTAATATTTTTTAATAATGGTAGTGTTGGAAATAATAATTCAAAATTATTTGAATTGTTTTTTTGGATTAATTTTGATGAGGTTTTTAGAAATAGTGTTTGAAAATTATTAGATAATATATTATTTGAAATTCTAGATTGGATGTTAGTGGGATAGGGTTAGCTATTTTTTAGGTGTTTTTGTTAAATGTGTAGCCTATATAAAGAAGGCTTACATAGTATTTTAATGTATGTATGACATCTGATAATAAAATTTAGTTTTGTTTTTAGTTTACCCTTTTAGAATACTTTTATCATTTATCATTTATATATAAAAATCCAACATGGTATCCGAGCTATGTTCGATTGAGTAACTGGGCGTCAAAAATTGCTGCTAATAAATGAAGAAATGGAAGACAACAGATGGTAGTGCTCATAGAGATTCACGAAGAATGTGTCTGAAGGCCTAAAAAAATACATATTTGTTTTGAGTTGTGGGTGAAAAGTGCACCCTGGAGAGAAGTACTTCAAAATTGTTTTTGATAAGAAGTGCATCAAACTTGATAGTGGTGAGAAGTGCATCACAAAATGAAGAGATGGTGATGAGAAGTGCATCACAAAAATGAAGAGAAGTGTTTCATAAATTTAAGATTAAGAGGGTGATTGTTGGAATAATCTTAAATTTAGTTATTAATTATTTTGGTTATTTATTTAAGTTATGTTTTAAATAAGATGTGTTTTGTTTTATGTGTACCAAGACTAGGTCAGCTGGGAGTTACGCAATATTAGGAGTATTTGAATAAGTCTGGAGTGATGGAGATAATGGGAGTGAATCCTATTTACTAGCCTATCAGCTCTGTTAGTTGATTTTATCAGTTCTATATATTTTGTAAGGCGTATATGAAAAAACTATGCACGTATTAATTATGTTTTCTCTCGGTTTCAATATATTAACAAAATGAGCATTTGCTCACAGAAGCTGTCTCATACTTATATATTTATATAGTTTTAGAACTAATTTTCTACAGGTAGACCCTGCATTCTTAACAACTACACCAATCAAAACACTTAAAACTTATATGTTTAAGTGCTTAGTAAGTGCTCAAGGATACACACATGTAAATGGATTTCTTAAATGCCCCCTGAATGAAACACTTTTACCCTTTTTAGTAAATATGGAACGAAATGGAACTCCCTCAGTTCACATCTATGAATAAAAATTGTCCTAATTTCAATTATTTTCGCTCTCCCAGGAAATAATTTATGGATCCTCCTGCCGGAATGTGAGGTTTAAAGTATGAAACAACTTGGGAAAAGGAGAACAGTGTATGGGCTTAATTCTGGAAAATGATACATAAAATTAAATACAATACATAGGTAACAAGTATCGGAATTTCAGAAGAAGTCGAGGGAGCTTGGTGGTAATTCTAGTAACAAGACAAAACATGAGGGATGTGGCTGCAAAGGAAAGAGAAAAAGAGCTAAACGAGTGAAGGTGCAAAAAACAAAGGTACCATGCATACAAGCAGGACCTACGAGAACATGGAGGAGGAGGAGGAGGAGGAGGAGGGGCCTGTGCAGAAGGAGACTTGGAAAAATCATAAACCCTTTATTTACGTGAAGTCGAGTGAAGTGACGCAAATGTCCTCGCAGTACTCTACAATAACTGGCTTCAAGTCTTTCCATGGGTCAATATTTTTTATGAATATTTTATCTGCCAAAACAAATACTATCATGCATGCATTAATCCATTTTATACACTCAAAGATGAAATACATAACAGCATAGATGAGTGTAAAGTTGTTGCTACAGATGTTGATATTCTCGATGTCAAATCTATCCGATGAATTTTTTCGCTCACAAGCGGTTTTTTCAATTTTTGTGTGAATCATGTCCATAATGACAATGCATATCTATATATATAACTATATGAATCTTCACTTAATCATGAACTGTTTGCAATATGCAGGGCTTCAATTAAGTAAACTTTATTTTTACCGTTTTTCGTAGTTTAAGTTATGGATAAAAAAATATTAGTTACATAGAATTTTATTTAATAAAGGTTTTTTGGTAAATATGGTATTTTGCGAGTTTAAATTGTAAACTAAGTTAAAATTAAACTTGTAAACTAAGTTAAAATTTATTAGAAAGATAGCTTTAAGTTCGAATTGACAAAAACACACATGATTAAACTCTAACTAATTTGAAACTTATAACATTTACAATTTCAAGTTTATTATTACATCCAAGACTTAAATATATATCCAATCTAAAAACATATTAAAGTAGTAAATTTTTTATGTGAATTCCTCTTTATATATTATCATTTATTTGAGGGGATGTGCTTAATATTTTTTAATTCCGTCAATTTAAATTTTTTGGGTGGGCTCTGTCCGGGACTTGTCAGGTGAACTTCCTGTTATGCCCAAAATTTGGTATAAACCTTGTTCGGGTCAAAACCGGGTCAATTGGTCAGAATTGAAGAAGAAATGCCCAAAATTGAGGAACAGATAAGATAATCTTTCCATAAAAGGAAAGAGGGCGCGCCCTTTTGCGTAATCAGGACGCGCCCTATGTTGACGATGGTTGATAGACAGTTGTAATTGTCCATACATGGGAGACGCGCCCTCAAACATAGTGAGGAGGCGCGCCCAATTACTGAAGAAGGGGTGAGGAATTCCTTGGCTGGATTCTTTCCTATGGTGAGCCTTAGGGCGCGCCCTAAGTGAGAGGGATAACTTGGATGAGATTTCAATATGACTGCTTGGACACTTGGGGAAGGACAAACTATGAACGCTTGGATAATAGAGAAGGTGCGCCCTCCCCTCGGGGAAGGAGGCGCGCCCTCATAATGTAAAGGACCTTCAATGTGCTCTGGAAAGAACGTAGGGCGCGCCCTATGTGGGAAATGGTTTTGGACAGGTTCCAGACATGGCTGCTTGGACGGATTCCGTGGAAGACTCAAGGAAGATTGAGATTATTATTACTAACCTATTTGATGCAGGTACTCTATTGACGAACTCCTTCCTGTAGCACATCTACAGGAAAGGCGGTGTCCGTGGTCAGAGACCTCCAGGGGTATGCCTGGACTGAAGGCCTCCTCCTGTAGTCAATGGGTGTCCTCATTGGGGATGTGGGGTGAAAATCTGGTGTGTGCTTTGGGAGCTCTGTCTCTGTAGTCAACGGGTGTCCTCGTTGGGAGACTTTGGAGTATCCTGCACTTTGTACCCAAAAGCTTGGGATCACTTGTCCTGCAATCTGGTAGGGGCTCCTTATCGGGGGACAAGAATGCGTCCAACATTTGGGGTGAACCACGGCTATACCTGCGTCCGCGAACTAGAGAAACAGCTGGTGGCGGAGGGTTATCCTTGGCCAGGGAGATGCCTCATCCGTGAAGTCTCGAAGCCGCGGACGAGCCTTGGGCCTTTGTTCATCGAATCTACCGGTTACTGTTCACGTTACCGACAAAGAACCACCGTCACAGATCTTGTTTCCGGCTACGAACCTCAAGTTTTGTTGTTCCCAAATTCCTCCGTCAACACTTCCTGGTAGTTTTGTAAGCAGACAATACATAGGAGAGAGTAAAAGAAGAAAAGACTGTAAGTGCTGGGAACATGGATCAAAAGAATCCAAATTGAAACAGCTGGAAAAACATGTACATGTTCTGTTTATATGATTCGCTGAAAACTGGCTGTAGAAGAAAAACAAAACAAGAAAGATTTAAAGGACAGTTTGGAGCTTGATGTTAATATAGATAGTTAAAATTTCAAATTTTTGAAGAATGTGTTACAAATTGTTTCTCAAGGGAAAAAAATTATTCAAAAAGACATACTTATTTTTTTGTAGTAGTTAACATGCGGCTCTACTTTTTGGGTGCACACTGGATAAAATTTACGGGCTAACATGCAAACCAAGTGAATCAAGTTAAACCCCATTTAAGCGACAAATTTTGACTCAGAAGACATAATCATAATTTCTTCTCCGGTGAGATCCGAACCTATAACCAAGTGTATAATTATACCCTCTTTTAAACAATTGAGTCAACCCTTGCGGGCGACATACTTATTTATTAACCATCTTTCCGAATAATAAAAGTAGCGTGTAAATAAATTATTAGGCACTAATATTCTAAGCATCAAATTAAAAGTAATGTGATTAAAGTTGGGTCACTATTTTATAATTTAAATAACACTTAATTAAACAAAATGTGGTTCTAACCAGATTCTATGATTATATTAATGTTATGTTTAACGCATTTAAAATCTGGGCGTGCTAAAAATTTACGACATATAATTTAGAATTTTTTTATAATTAATTAGTTGGTATATGTCTTTGAGCAAATGACAATCCTAATGTGAATGATCAATCACACTTATATGTCAATTTTCCCTGAATTTCAAATTTAATAAATTCTAAATATTGGAGTAAGTAACTGAAGGTTTTTAAATTATACTGTAAGAAGAAAGAATTGTAATTATATCAGTGAGGCGATGTAAGGGGAAGAAGGTTGACTCGAAGACTTGTTCAAGTCTTCTCATGCAAACTAAGAACAAGTCATGAGATATTTAAAACTGAAATGACAACCGACAGAAAGAGAGATGATCATCTCATCGCATGTCCACATATTTTCATATTTTCATCTATGCATTATCATATTTCATGACAGGAGGAGGACTTAATAGTCTATACATCTTAAAACCTGGTGTTATATATGGTGATTGGTGAAGAAAAGCTGAAATAGATTGACAAGGGGAGATGGGTGTAAAGTTGTTAATGCAGATGATGAAGATGATAGTCATGTTAATGTTCACAAAAGGAGCATTTGCACAGGATCATACTAATAGGTCTTTAGCCCTGCCTGGATGTGAAGAAAGATGTGGCAGCCTGGTGGTTCCTTACCCGTTCGGAATTGGACCAAACTGTGCAGCTTCCAAGTTGATGGGAATACATTGCGACATCTCTTTTAATCCACCAAAAGCTTTCTCCAGCGTCCTTAGCTACTTCAACGTTGACAGAAAAAGGCCCGACTACGAGGAGAGTAAAGCACTGGAGGTGGTGAAAATATCAGTAGAAGCAGGAACCATTCAGATCAACTATCCAATTACCAAAGACTGTATCAATACTTCTTATAATACCCCTGTTCTTAATCTACTTTGGCCCTTTACATTCTCGAACATTGAAAATCGATTCACTGCCATGGGCTGCGACTATCTTGCTTTATTTTTTTCCGCGAAGTCAACCAATTCGACATCCTTAGAGCGTGAAGATTCCGAGCAAGTTGTAGTGGGAGGGTGCATGCCAATGTGCAACTCATTAGTAGAAAAAGACAATAATTGTTTTGGGCTTAATTGCTGCCAAATACAATTCCCCCCATCCTTGGGACTCATTTTGACAACATTGAGCAACGCCAGCTCACCATATGCAGGATCAGGTCCATCAGGATGCACCACAGGGCCCAGGTATATTCAGCTACTTTAATATTATAAATTGGAAGTATTTCAACAGTATTTTCATTACATTTAACACCATAGTAATTTATGGATATAAAATATTAACAATTTTATTATTTTTAAATTTTTTTATAAATAATGAATTTAAAATATCTATCTAAATTGAAGGACATGCAGAACAGTGTGGAGAGTTTTAATTGTTCAAGTTCACTAAGAAAATATCATTGTTTTCATGTTTCTTTAACAAGTTAATAAGGAATATAATTACAAAAGTACATCTTTACCAGCACTACCAGCACGTTTCCTGTGACAAAACGAGGATGAATATATATTTGTTACAACAGATATTTACTATTTAATTTTGAATACTTTTTGCATAATTTGCAAAAAATATTCGTGTAACAGAAAAAAAAACTTTGTATTATATGAGCATAGTGATCAATTAAACATAAAAAAAATTGGAAATAAACAAAATACCTGTGTGAAATCATCAATAATCAAAAATGGGCAAATTTATCTTGTTTGATTAACCAAATCAGTGTAGTTTAATTTTTTTAAAATCGTAGATAGATGTTATACCCAAATATGGACATGAGCTCTAAATAGGCCCATTACAAAAATTATTAATAATATTGGTCTTAATAAATAAGCCCAAGAATATGTAAGAGCTCTCTTAATTAGTATATGGATCGGGACCATGTACCGCATATTGACCAAGACTTCGCATGATGAAGGAGGATAGTCATGTTCACCTCTTACTAGGAGATGGCACATGTGCACCTCTAACTGGGAGGTGACGCTTGCTCATCTCTTACTAGGAGATGAGTCGTGTCTGACTCTCCAACGGGAAGGGGGCATGTCCACCTCTTACTATGAGGTGAGTCCTGCCCTCATCTTACAAGAAAGTGAGTCCTGCCCTCCTCTTAATTGGAGGTAAGTCTTATCCGCCTCTCCAGCAGTGAGGGGGTCATGTGCACCTCTCAACAAGACTAAAATCCTGTCCACCTCTCAATCGGGAAGGGAGTCATGTCCACCTCTCAACAAGATAGGGATCAAGTCCACCTCTCAATAGGAGGGGAGTCCTCTCCTCATACTACTGAGAGGGGAGTCCACTCCTCATACTACAAAGAGGGAAGTCCTTTCCTCATACTAATGAGAGGAGAGTCCTCTCCTCATATCACTAAAAAGGGAGTCTTCTCCTCATATCATGCATGACTCCATATTACTAGGAGGGGTGGCCTATCACCATATCACTATGAAGGCTAGCATGTCCCCATATTAACAGGAGGGGAGTCATCACCTTATATTTTTAAGAGACTTGAAGAGACAACTGAGAGTCCACGATCACATGTCAACTGTACAAGGAATATTATTACAATACTTTATGTCTACATGACCCTATTGGGGCACATCATGGAAATCTAGCGGGACTATATTACGCTAGGAAGGACCTCTTCGAGGTCAGCACTACTTACCTTAAAGGATTTAGGCTCAGCTCGCTCTGATGAGTTATGCACTTCAGCTCGCTCTTGCAGAATTCAGGCTCTCCTCATCTTTCTCAGTAATTCGAGCTCTTCTCACCTTAAAGGATTTAGGCTCAGCTCTCCAAAAGATTCAAGCTCACCTACTTAAGTGATTCGGGCTTACATATTCAAGGGATTTGAGCTCACCACTCTAACAGGTGTACTGGCCTTACTTTTCTGGAAGAAGCCCCGACCCTCACCAATGGAAGGATTTAGAAGAAGATTCGGGGAACCGACCACACTTGAACTATTATGAAGACTTGAATTGACTGTTGATGAGCTCTTATTGCCCGGGGAAGCCTTGATGCGACATGAGTGTGAAGAGGCTTCCCAAAAATCAAGGCACACCTATGCCCCCCTCTTTCAAGTAAATTGTGGAGTTAGGGCACTTTGATGTGGCATATTAGCCTGAAGGGACTTTGAAGGGTCAAGCATTGACAAACTTCATGCTTGAGTTCCCGCCTCATTCCAAGGATGACACTAGGGAACTCATAACGACCCTAAGAGGAGTGGAACCCCCCGAGAACGTGCCACCTGTACCCCTGGTGGGCCCTATATATTGATGAAGCTCTTATTAACATCCTCAAGCTTGCTCTCGAGATGAAGGTGGTTGATCTCAATGTCTACAATAACTTCATGTTAGTGACTCTTCATATTTGTTGTGAAAGGCTCATCAAGTTCTTCAATGACGGTAGGGTGAGCCCATCCGAAGGGATCAGAATCAAAAGGTAGATGCATTGACATAGTTGAGCATTCAAAGAGAAGTCATACTACTTGGAAATATTTTTCATAAAATTTCAAGTCAAGGCTAGCGTGTCTGATGAATTCAACATGGAGATAGCGACTCTGGGGCCTACATTGATGACCCTCTCCGGGACTATGTCAATGGAGAATTTACCTCAAAATAGGATGAAAACATGAACTATCAGATAACAAACGACCTTCTATCTTATTTATGACAAGATTCTACAAGGGAGGCTTCAACACGCCGCTACTGAGGTGTGTGGATAGACTAAAGTGAACTTACTTAAAAATAAATTACACGAAGACATTAGTGGCAATCACCCCGGGGTAGCGTTGATGAGGCCTCATGTCCCCGGGATAGCATTGAAGAGATCAATTGAGCCGTGATAATGTTGGACATATGGTGTTAACTCAAATAGCACAAAAAGAGCACTACAATATTTTGATTCCTCGTCACATCTCTAATGATAAAAAGGAATCGGGGGGTGGTGGTACTACCAAAACACCTCCTTCAACATGATATTAAAAAATATAGGGCGAGGCCAACATCTAGTGACACGAGGATGCAAATTTGAAATATTACAATATGAGACTTCTTGACCCCGCTGATAATCAATGATGGGCCAGTCCGTAAGTCCATACATTATGAATCGATCTCAATCTATGTGCTAAAGACAATCTGTCAGTAAGGAGAATTATTTGAAGACACAATCAGTTATCTTAAAGCACTTGGAAAATTTAAAAAAATTATGATCTGCACGAGGCAACACGAGTCTCTCGAGGCTGACACTTATGATGCATCGCCTTCTTGCATGAGTCATGAAGGTAGGGACAACGTCCGCTATATGAGGTCGATAAGAGCTATACAATAATTTTATAAGGATCCTATTTGCAACATATATTTTACAAGAAGGTGAAGATATAAATCTCTATTCTCTAACAACCATATGCAATGATGCGAGGCCAACCAACCATCGTATATGAAGCAAGTTTAGAGCCAATATCTTGCGGTACAAGACCGGTAAAAAAGAGATCAAAATTGTGCTCCTAAAAATCACAAGACCTCTCCAAATCATTCAACTTTTTGGTTGCCTTGCGGAGATCCCTTCTCAAGTCCTTGATGTAAACCTCATTCTCTAGTCCGGAGTTAGAAGTAATCAATATAGAATTTTTTGCGGCGTGGAGCTTATGTGCAAAACATCCCACCCAAAGTTGAGCTCTATGATCACAACGTTATTATCCAAAATATCAGTAAACCAAGAATTCACGTCAATCACGCATAACAACCTTAAATTGGCTTGTGTCTAAGCTACTATATTTGAAGAAGGTGAAAGAAGGCTAGAGTCATTGCCCTGCTTTGGTAATCAGTTTGAGAAATCATTTGGCAGCCATCCCCCAACAAAGCTTCACTTCTTCGGCTCCCAGCGTTCACTCGAAAACGCTTCCTATTTAGATGCACATTCAACATAGTAACTGGACCTTTCCCATACGTTAGTTCAAGGATGAATAATACTTTCTTGATTCCACATTGCATTCATAATGACAACATGAAATCGGGGGGTAGTTGTTATACCCAAATATAGACATGAGCTCTAAACAGGCCCATTACAAAAATTATTAATAATATTGGGCTTAATAAATAAGCCCAAGAATATGGAAGAGCTCTCTTAATTTGTATATAGATCGGGACCATGTACCACAAGTTAACCAAGACTTCGCATGATGACACGTGGGAATATATAAAGGAGGATAGTCATGTTCACCTCTTACTAGGAGATGGCACATGTGCACCTCTAACTAGGAGGTGACGCCTGCCCATCTCTTACTAGGAGGTGAGTCGTGTCTGCATCTCCAACAAGAAGGGGGCATGTCCACCTCTTACTAGGAGATGAGTCATGCCCTCCTCTTACAAGAAAGTGAGTCCTGCCCTACTCTTACTAGGAGGGGTGGCCTACCACCATATCACTATGAGGGGTAGCATGTCCCCATTTTAATAGGAGGGGAGTCATCACCTCATATTTTTAAGAGATTTGAAGAGACAAGTGAGAGTCCACGATCAAATGTCAACTGCACAAGGAATATTATTACAATACTTTATGACTACATGACCCTATTGGGGCACATCATGGAAATCTAGCGGGACTATATTGCGCTTGGAAGGACCTCTTCGAGGTCAGCACTACTTACATATTTATGGGTCCACATCATATGATCAAACTCTAAGGGGTCGTATGTGAGGCATCTAGGTGTTCTCGTGCCTCACCAACGAGATGTCTTCACCTAATGTCATGAAAGCCTATTACAGCCTAATTGGACTTGGGCCATGTAATAATATGGGCTTTTTACGAAGTATCCAACGGTCAACGAAACTGGGCTTTGAAGGACCGGACCAAACCCAAGCCAATCTGGGGAACTTGTTCTTCAAGAACTACGTGTAGCTTGAACCCCTGTAAAAGGCTACGTATGCCTCTTGTTTACGGATGATCAATAGTTTGAAAGAAGAGACCTTTGGCATTCTAAGAATCATTGAACAAGATCCGCTATAACATCCATCAATTTTCATCCCATGTTCTTCTCGTTCTTCATGAAAATAGTCTCAAATCAACATAATTTGCTCTGTAATTCCAGCAACCTCCGAATTCGTGTTGTTACGAATTTCTTCCAACAACAATAGATATGAAACATACTTAATGGATAATAAATTTAAAAAAAAAATTAATTTAGAATAACACATGTCTTACAATAAATAATAGTATAATCGTTGACAGGAATCGAACCAAGATAGAGAATATACAAATAAAGAATATAAAAGCTTACATATATTATGCGGAGTCGAATCCTGAACCTGTGAGAGAAGTCCAAATATATTAATATAATAAACAATATTTTATGATTATATCTAACGGTTCTTGTTTATCTACATTATGATCTGACGACTGTAATCTACCGTACCATATAACCGAGCAACAACAAATAGAGAGTATTATGTTTATAATAGTAATATAGAAGATACAAAATATACAAATAAAGAATATAAGAACTAGAATATATAAAGAATATAAAAACTAGAATATAATAGACTGTTAAAAGGATTTGACCCTAAATCAATGAGAGAAGTTTGGATATTAATATAGCAAATAATAATTTATTAGTGTATCCAACAGTTTTAATTTATCAGAATTATGATCTAACAGTTATGATCTATCGTATCAAACAACTGAATAAAGAGTGTACCGCTTATAGTATAGTATGAATGTGAAAATATGTAAATACTTTTTAAAATAATTATAATCATTAAATAAGTTTTAAAAAAAAAGTTATAATCATCTCAGATAAACATGGCTTGAGAAATATATACCCGTCCAAGTAAATAAATAGATATTAGAGTTATATTTTAGTTAAAATAACTTTAATTTATCTCAATTTTGAATAAATTTTTAAAAATAATTAAAATTGGTTTAATAAGTTGTGAACCTCAAATAGGGGGTTTGATACCAAAATCTCACATTTTCAATTTTCCTGACCATGTGTATCACATTCCAGAATTTTGACTCAAAATACATGCGTATTCCAAAATTTTGACCCAAAATATCTACTAAACACGCTAAATAGTCGGTAATAGTACTAGGGTGACATACAGTTTTATATATTGCATCAATCTTGATACACATCCCCATATTGCCTATTAGGTGTTGATATGTATTTAGAAGTTAAGTTATGTATTAGTATCACCCATTTTTTTAAAAAAATGATAAATGCGATACACGATTCAGCATATTAAATTAGGTGGGTAGTGGACTATACAACTTGAAAATTTGGGATATTTGGTGATTAACTCCAAGATATACATGTTCGGAAATCTAGTAAATTGTTATCATATTTATGTTTTAGTTTTAAATTTACTTAGTACTTTAAAGTTCATTTTAATTAAAATAGTTTTTTAATAATCAAGTTATTTAAATTTAAATAATTATAAAGTAAATAGGCTCATTACCTGGTCCTAGTAATTATTGATCGTCAGTTGATCGATATTTTTATTGTTTCGATTTTAAAAAAATCAATTTGTATTTTCAATATTTTTGAACAAGTTTTTATTTGTTATTAAATTAATCCATCTGATAGGCAACCTTGTATAAAGTAACATTTACACTTTTCATAATTTTTGTAGTTTTGATATATTTGGACATGTATGTGTTTTATTAATTTATATGTTATATTTATTTTAAATAGGTTTATTTTATTCTATATTCTTTTAGAAAGTGTTAACTATTTTTCAAAAATGTGTCAGTGTAATAACTAAAAATAAAAATAAATCTCGTTTGACTTACACATTTAAATAAATTCATGCCAATGCAACAATTAAATATTAAATAAATCAAATTTGACTTATAATTTTAAATATATTTACTAATGAACTATGTTCTTAAATATTATTTTGATTTTAAATGAGCAACTATGGGCTTTTGTTTTTGGGTAGATAGCTGCCCATGAAAGTTGTAGTGTTTGTGTTTATGTAGGTCTATAAATTATATCCTTAATTGGAGTAAGGAAATTTTGGTGGTATGGTTTGCGTACTAAAGTCTAGTCTAGGTCTAATAGGTCTAATAATTTATTTGGTGGTAAAGTGTAGCTATAATATATTTATATTTCATTTATTCTGTTATACTATTATAATAGCTAATAATTTTTATAACAAACACAATAGAGAAATTGAACCATAAATACATATTTTTAAATGATATAAAATAATAATAATAAAAGTATTATTATTATATATAATATAAGTAAAAATTATCTTAATAAAGATAAATGTAAGAATTTAGCAAAAAAAAATGTAAGTAACAATCAAGAAATCATTTGTTAATCCCGTTAAAGTAAAATTATTTTTTTACAAAAAATTGAAATGTGTTAATTTATTTTAAAATATTTTTGAATAGATAATTTCATTTTTATCTTATAAAATAAAATACACATTTAGATGGTATTTAGGTATAAATATTACATGTGTTATTTATTTTAAAAAATTTAGATTACATCAAACCTATAAAACATAAAAGTAAGGAAGAAATATAATAATAATAATAATAATAATAATAATAATAATAATAATAATAAAATTAATAATAATTGTTAAAGCGTAGGTCTAATAGGTCTAATAATTTATTAGGTGCTAAAGTGTAGATATAATATATTTATATTTCATTTATTCTGTTATACTATTATAATAGCTAATAATTTGTATAACATACAAAATAGATAACTAATTAATAAATTGAACCATAAATACATATTTTTAAATGATATAAAATAATAATAATAAAAGTATTATATTATATATATATATAATATAAGTAATAATTATCATAATAAAGATAAATATAAGTAACAATCAAAAAATCATTTGTTAATCCCGTTAAAGTAAAATCATTTTGTTACAAAATATTGAAATGTGTTAGTTTGATTTAAAATATTTCTGAATAGATAATTTCATTTTTATCTTATAAAATATATACACATTTAAATGATATTTAGGTATAAATATTAGATGTATTTTATTTATTTTAAAAAAGGGTTTTGATGGTATGGTTTACTATTATAATAGCTAATAATTTATATATCAAATAGAAAAATTGAACCATAAATAAATTTTTTTAAATGATATAAATTAATAATAATAAAAGTATTATATTATATTATATATATAATATAAGTAACAATTATCTTAATAAAGATAAATATAAGTAACAATCAAAAATTATTTGTTAATCCCGTTAAAGTAAAATCATTTTTTTACAAAAAATTAAAATGTGTTAGTTTGATTTAAAATATTTTTGAATAGATAATTTTATTTTTATCTTTTAAAATAAAATACACATTTAGATGATATTTAGGTATAAATATTACATGTGTTTTATTTATTTTAAAAAATTTAGGGTACATCAATCCTATAAAACATAAAAGTAAGGAAGAAATATAATAATAATAATAATAATAATAATAATAATAATAATAATTGTTAAAGTGTAGGTCTAATAATTTATTAGTTGCTAAAGTGTAGATATAATATATTTATATTTCATTTATTCTATTATACTATTATAATAGATAATAATTTGTATAACAAAGACAATAGAGAACTAATTAATAAATTGAAACATAAATATATATTTTTAAATAATAGAAAATAATAATAATAATAAAAGTATTATATTATACATATATAATATAAGTAATAATTATATTAATAAAGATAAATATAAGTAACAATCAAGAAATCATTTGTTAATCTTGTTAAAGTAAAATCATTTTGTTACAAAATATTTAAATGTGTTAGTTTTATTTAAAATATTTTTGAATAGATAATTTTATTTTTATCTTATAAAATAATATACACATTTAGATGATATTTAGGTATAAATATTACATGTATTTTATTTATTTTAAAAAATTTAGAGTACATCAATCCTATAAAATATAAAAGTAAGGAAGAAATATAATAATAATTATAATAATAATAATTATAATATTTTTTTAATAATTTTAATAAAAAAATTAATAAAAAAAATTTAAGTAAGAATTAAAAAAATATTTGTTAAACGGTTTAAAGTCAATCATTTTTTTAAAAAAAATTGGAATAGTTAAGTTTGATAAAAAAAATTATAAAGGGATAATTTTAATTTTTATTATTTAAAATAATAAACACATTTAAAGTATATTTATCTATAAATATTATAGGCGGTTTGTTTTATTTTACGGATTTGTCTTTTATAAAATTGAGAGTACGTGAATTTTATAAAATATAGAAAATAGAATGAAATATAATAATAATCATAAAAAACTATTATAATTCAAAATTGGAAAACAAACTAATTAAATAAATTTTAAAGTACTATCACAACAAAATTAAAAGTATTTTTTTCAAAGTCACAACCGAAAAAATATAAAATGTTATCACAAACACGTCTTGCCAACTAGATTATCTATTAAAAAATTTAGAATACATCAATCCTATAAAACATAAAAACGAGGAAGAATTATATTAATAATAATAATAATGATAATAATAATAATAATAATAATATTACAATTTAAAATTGGAATAACAATCTAATAAACTATATTATAAACTATATGTATTTTATCTATTCTATTATTCCATTATAATACTTAATAATCTTAAAATAAACACAATAGTTAATTAATTAAGAAATTAAACTATAATTACACATCCTTAATTTATATAAAGTAATACTAAAAATATTTTATATATAATACAAGTAACAACTATCTTAATAAAATTATAGATTATTTATTAATTAGGTTAAAGTAGATAATTTTTTTAAAAAAATGAAATGTAAAAGTTTCATTAAAATTTTTTATAAAAAGATAATTTTAATTTTTATTATATAAAATAAGAAATAATTATATTTAGATATAAATATTACACGCATTTTGTTCAATTTGTAAAAAAAGAAAGTTATGGATTGTCTTTTAAAAAATTTAGAGTACATGAATTTTATAAAGCATCAAAATTAGGAAGAAATATAATAATAATCATAAAACTACTATAATTCAAATTGAAAAATAAACTAATAAAATAAATTTAAAATTACTATCACAAAGACAAAGAAATGTAAAGATTTTTTCAAAATCATTAGGAACAAAATAATTTTGAAATATTGACAAGATGCAAACACCAATGTTGCAATTTTTAATCAAACTCCACAATATAAGAAAAAAAATATAAATAAAAGAAAATTAATTTTTTTTTGAAAAGCAACCAATATATTCTTAACTGATATAAACCAATATTAAAAGTATTATATATATATATATAATTCAAGAAACAGTTTGTTTTAAAATATTTGATAATAGAAAATTTTAATTTGTATTTTAGAAAATAAAGAACAAATTTAATTTATATTTAGGTATAAGTATTATATGTATTTTGTTTTGTAAAAGTTGTCTTTTAAAAATTTTAGAGCCCATGAATCTTATAAAAATCAAGGGAAATTACAGTTTGTCTTTTAAAAAGTTTAGAGCACATTAATCTTATAAAACATAAAAATTAGGAAGAAATGTTGTAATAATAATAATAATAATAAATTATTAGAATTTTAAATTGAAATACCAATCTAATAAAATATATTTAAAAGTACTATGACAATTAAGTGTAAAGTATATTTTTTCAAAATCAATACTATAACCCAAAAATTATAAAAAATTATTACGAATATCGCAAGATGCAAATCCAAATAATTTTATGATTTTTGATCAAACTCCACAATATTAAGAAATATATATATATATATATATATATATATAACTACGTAAAAATATTATATGATATGATTAAAATATACTATTAACAAATTTATAATGTGAAAAAAATCAAATAATGAAGGAAATAAAATATATATTATATTTAGGTTAACAATGTCAAATATAAAAATATAATATTTAGAAAAAAATATAATAATATAATAACTAAATATATAAGTACAAAAAATACATATTTTTGGAAAATATATTATTCCACATAAAATTTATTTAGTAAATAAAATTATCTTATTATAAATTAGGTAAATAAAGAATAAATATTAAAAAAATATTTAAAAAAATTATAATCATCTCGGGTACAAAGCTAGTATATATTTAGTGAGAAGAGAAAAGTCTCAGACTATGCACGATGTTAATTTTTAAAAATTAATAATATCATCATATTTTTTATTTTTAGAAGGTGGAAGTATTTTTTTGGAAGGTGTGACCAACCAACCATTATCATATGCTTTGTTTATAATATATAAATCAACCTATAACTTTTGGATGCACGGACAAATATAACTTTTGTAATTTTATTGTTTTAATAATTTATAAAATTAAATAACAGTAATTATGTATTATTTAGATTAATGAACTTAAAATATTTACATATTATATTGTATTTATTATATTATTAAAAATTTCAAAATTTAGATAGTAACATTTAAAATTTAGGTGGTTAAAATCTTAAAAATCTTTCTAGCCAATACATGGCTTTGCTATAAGAAGACGGTCAAACTGAATAATGATTTGGAATTGATTTTTTAAAAATTATGTTTTTTATTTGTTTCTTGATTTATTAATTTTTTTTGTTATATTATAATTAAGTTATTAAAATTAATTTTGGGAAGTGTTTGATCAAAAGAGGTAAGAAAGAAGTTGAGTATGATTAGAAATTAAGTTGGATAATAATTCATTTAAAATTTGTAGTTATATTTGATAGATGATTTAATTTTTTAATTAAATTATATTTTTTAAACTTTGCTTTGGGAAAGGTGTTAACGTTTTTTTAGGAAACTAGCAAACAAAACGGTTCAAATTATAAAAAAAAATCAATTTGACGATTTTCACATATCTTTTATATTGAATTTGCATGTAACGATCATTATAATATTCGGCATAAATTTAATAATTGTATTATATATTTTTATTCTAAACCCCTTATAATTGTATCTTATTTACTATCTTATTTTAAGTTTAGTTGCTAAATAAAAATTCATATTATTTTAATTTACTATTATTATTTATAATTAAATTGATTTGTCATTCAATAAGTAAATTAGTTTTATTATTATAAATGAATAATAATCAATAATATAGTTTTAAACAATAAGTCAGATTAAAAAGAATAACTTAACCATGAATGAGGTATTTACAACTAAACATAGGTTTCTACTTTTTCATAGTAACTAGCTAGTAAAGTGTAACTAGGTTTAATGGAATTTCAAGTTACCGCCTAACTATAAAACCCTTGAAACAAACAAGACCTAAGTTTGAAAGGCCATGAACATCTCCAACAATATTTTTGTTCCTTTAATTAAAAACTAATATATATCAGAGGTACCAAATTCGATACTAAAATTTGGTCAATAACATTAATGATTTGACAACTTAGAATGTTTTAATGGGGGAATTTATGTTAATACATGAGGTCACTATTAGTAATTAATTTATTGACAATTAGATTAAGTTAAAGGAAATGAAGATGATTAGAGTTAAACACCTGTCCTAAAAATCATTTAGGAAAAGTTAGGAGTACAATTTTTTTATCAAAATTTCTTAAATTTCAGCTTAAGATGCAAGTAATATAATGACAAATATATATTTACTGATTTTGTTCATTATCGAAATCCTGAAACCATAACTTTACAAATTTCGAACACTAAAGACAACATATATTTATACTTTGAAGATTTGATACCAATTCATCTCGTTCATTATTTTGTCTTATTAATTAGTACAGGTATGCATTTATTGTTGAGCAGAGCTGGTTTAAAAACTTGAAAGATATCTACAGTCTGCAAACTATGGAAACTGTTCCTGCGGTGCTGGATTGGACAGCAGGAAGCGACTGTCGATCCTTCACTAATGACACCTTGTGTGGAGTGCATGCTTTCTGTACAAATCAAAGCTTGTGTTCTTGTGAAGAAGATACGAAGGAAATCCTTACTTGCCAGATGGATGTCAAGGTGAGTTTATAATATTACTTCATCAACTCTGGTAAACTCTGAAAATGATTATGACCATAATAACATTTTCAGTTACTAGTTGATTTTTCTTCTGTTAAGATGTAATTCACTCTAATAACTTGCGGATGTGCGTCTGATATGATTTTTTAATATCAGATATCGATGAGTGTACATTCAAACCAGGAAGCTCTCACAAAAGAAAAAGATGCCATCATATTTGTACCAATACCCCAGGAAACTACACTTGCTCATGCAAAGATGGGTGGCTCCTTGTTGACAATTATAAGTGCGTGAGCATGAAGTTAGAGGTTGTTGATCACAGGCTCAAGAAAGTTGCAATCGTAGCAATAATAGGTACTTGCGCTCTAATAATGTTTTCAACTGTTTTCTTATTGGAATTGCATATATGGATAATCATGTAATGGTTCTAGTCAAATTGATGTACTAACACATAGAAGTTCTCTACCATTTTCTGGTAAATTCTTCACTATATTCAACATCTCTGTACTCTTATAGATATAATCTGACCTCTTTCATCTTAATCGAAACTGTAGCCACCTGTGCTGGGCTTGGTGTGTTGTTAGCTGCTACATGGTGGTTGTACAAAGTAATAAGACGAAGAATTAATCATAAACGGGAGGAGAAGTTCTTTAAAAGGAATGGTGGTCTGCTATTGCGTCAACAAGTATCTTCTAGTCAAGGCACTGTGGAGACAACCAAATTGTTCACTACAAAGGAGTTGGAGAAGGCCACTGACCGCTATAATGTAGATCGAATCGTGGGACAAGGAGGACAAGGTACTGTCTATAAAGGGATGTTGACGGATGGAAGAATAGTAGCAATAAAAAAATCCTGGATAGAAGATGAAAGAAAACTCGAACATTTCATTAATGAGGTTGTAATTTTATCACAAATAAACCACAGAAATATAGTAAAGCTACATGGATGCTGCTTGCAGACAGAGATCCCTTTGCTGGTTTATGAGTTTATCCCCAATGGAACACTTATGCAGTATATCCATGAGGAGAATGAATACTTTCCGCTTACATGGGATGTCCGCTTACGTGTGGCGATAGAAGTTGCAGGAGCACTCTACTATTTACACTCTGTTGCATCGATTCCAATCTATCATCGAGATATTAAGTCAACAAATATACTTCTGGATGATAAGTACATAGCAAAAGTGGCAGATTTTGGAACTTCAAAATCAATTTCTATTGATCAAACTCACCTGACTACAAGAGTGCAAGGTACACTCGGATATTTGGATCCCGAATACTTTCAGTCAAGCCAATTTACTGATAAAAGTGATGTTTATAGCTTTGGGGTAGTTCTTGTTGAGCTTTTGACAGGACATAAACCAATCTTGGCTGCCAGACTTGATGATGAAGCACGGAGTTTAGCTACACTTTTTTTATCGGCAATGGAAGAAAATCATTTCTTAGATATTATTGATTCACGGATCAGTAACGAGGGAAAAAAGGAAGAGATAATAGCATTTGCTAACATTGCATATAGATGCTTGAACTTGAACGGGAGGAAAAGGCCGGCAATGAAACAAGTTTTAGCGGAACTAGAGAGTATTAGAAATGCACATGAATCGCCTTGTGCTCAACAAAACTATGAAGAGGTTGAATATGGAAAACATGAACTACATACCCCCTGGGAGTCGGACTTTACTTCATCTTCTGTAAGTTCCACCGTCTATCACAGTCTCAGTGTTGACATACAGCCCCTCATGAAAAACCAGTGATCCCAAGACATCAAATGGAAAATGTTTGACGCCCTGTTTTCTTTGAATTTATGGAGACTGTAGTTCTTATTGATGTTAAATTGGTTGTGAAGTCTAGGAAAACAGCGAAGACAAGGCTGAAAAGCAGTTTTTCCTTGTTATTTATCTTAATTTTTGTTTCTTTCCAGAGTGATGCGTCAATTCTGCTTAGGGTGGTCCGAATATTTCTGTCCAAGTTGTATAATATAAAGAATAAGAGTTATAATCAAATTAATTTGTATATAGAAACCTTAATTAAATTATAGAATAATTAATACAATATAAAATGTTTGCATTGCACATAGATGCCTGAACTTCAATGTGAGAAATAGGCCAACAATCCTTATGTGCAACTTACCCTGTAACTTTCTTATCTCTGTCAATTTTCTTATTGTTTCCAACTCCTTAAACAGTTATGAAGCATACATTCATCTTCCAAATTTCTACATTTCTCTCCTCTTCTTTCCAATGCTGTCGCCACTGTCGCAGTAAACCAAGATAAAAAAAAAAAAAAAAAAAAAAAAAACCTAAATATGATCGTATACCATTGAATCCGGATAAAAACTTATCATTTAAATTAAAAATAATAATATTTCGTAAATACACATAGAAATAACCATAATACTATATATTACAAGTACTAATATTAATTTTTTCAAATTTAAATACCTCTAAATAAAAAGAATAAATTATATACTTATTACAGAATATGCATAATTAAGAGGGATATTTTTCAAATTTTCAGTAGTTATTGTCCATGTACTACAATATGGACAGTTATATCTTTTTACAAATATATGTGTAAATGTATAATTATTATTTTCCCATACCACCAATTTGACCAACCCGGATGGAGATTCCGACGACCACACTGGAGTTGGAGGGTGCATACCAACGTGCGACTCATATGTAGAAAAAGACAATAACTGTTTTGGGAGTTATTGCTGCCAAGTACAATTCCCGGCATCCCTGGGGGTCGTCCAGCCATCATTGAGCAACGCCAGCTCATACTATTCAGGACCTGAATGCGACCAAGAGCCCAGGTATATTTAGTTACTCTATAATCAATATTTTGCACAACTAACATTTTTAATATTATATAATTTGGAAGTTTTTTAACATTAATTTTATTAGATTTCATTATATCATTTTAAAGTATTTTACATAAATAATTAATTTAAGTAACAAATATGATTACAAAGTACATCTTACCAGCAAGTTTTACTAAAAGACAAGGATGAATATTTGTTACCATTGATATTTACAACTCAATTTCGAATACTTTCAGCTAATTTTTAAAAATATTCATGTGATAAAAAAAGACTATGTATAATGTAAGGATTGTGATCATTTAAAGATGAAAAAAAATGGAAATAAACAAAATACATGTATAAAATCAATAATCAACAATGGGCAAATTTAGCGTGTTTGGTTTATAAAATCAGTCGAGTTTAAAATTTTAAAAATCATAGATATGATGTTTTTAACCTAGTGGTATTTATATAAAATTAACTTAGAATTGAAATTAAATATTTCACTTGTTGTTAGTGAGTGGTGACTCATTTAGACAAACACATATTTAATTAACTACGTGTATGCTAATATTTACAAATCTCTGGTGAGTTATAACTCGATTAATTTGTCTTTTGACAGATAATTGTTTGTTAAAATTAAGGCCCCCAATTAACTTAGCCACCAGCCATATCAGTTTTTATTTGTAGGTCATGTTTATTTCATAGTATAAAATATAATTAAAATGTTTTGTAAAAAATTTAGTGAAAATTTATTCAAAATTTACATTTCTTTAAATTATATTATTTATGTTTATTTTGTTGAATTAGAAGAGAACTATAATTTTCTTTAATACTTGGCGACGAGAGTTATTATTGTATCCCCTCTAATAAATCAATTTTTAAAATAAATATAATGCTCTAATTGTAATCCGATATGAAACAAATATAGAATTGATAACCTAAAAGATAGTACTCCAATTCCAATAACTATACATCAAAACAAATATATGATAAATTTTAAAAGATTATGGGAGTGTTTGGGCACCCACATGTGAGTCACCTAATAGAAATAAATCAGTCTGATCTAGCATGTCAAATCCTAAACTTAATCTTTTCAAATAATATTAAATATGATTATTTAATACACATGACTAATTTTGATCTTTGATAAAAAAAAGGTACTAATTTTAATGCGATTAATTATCATCGAATTGTAATCCATTGAAACAAACATAATCATAGAGTTGGAGCTTAGAATTTTTTAATTGACTAGTTAAATTCAAACTTGATACTTCATTGATCAAATAATTTTTTTTTGTTAAGATCCACTAATTAATTTGATTGAACTTGAACTCATCAACAGAGAAAAATAGTCTGAGTTCAAATTGTTCATAAAAATTTGATAAATTAATATATAACAGAGGTATCAAATTCGATACTAAAATTTGATCTTAAAAATTTGACAATTTAGAATATTGTAATGGGGGAATTTATGTTATTACATGAGGTCACCATTATTAATTAATTTATTGACAATTAGATTAAGTTAAGGAAGACAAAGATGATTAGGGTTTAACATGTGTCCTAAAAATTATTTAGGAAAAGTTATGAGTACAATTTTTTTATTAAATTTCTTAAATTTCAGCTTAAGATACAAGTAATATAATGACAAATATAGAGACCAACTTTACTAATTTTGTATGTTGGAATTACTAGAGGAAGTATGTATAAAAGGTAATAGAAAATTCAAGTCTTGTATTGATATCGAAAAACTTGAGATTTACATTACAAAGACATGCTTTCATATATGCATATTGAAGAAACGTTTTCCTTGTCATTTAGGAATATCCTTACAAAGTGGCTATTCAGCCTTTAACTGCATTTATTTTATGCACCAGACTCGTATTCCATCATAAATCGAGCTATGTTTAGGATTTCCATGACACGACTGCCAAGTGTGAAATATATTCTCTAATGACTTTTAAGTTCTTAAAGTCAAATATCTAATTTACATATTATATCCACATAGTACAATTAGATATCTTTCGTATTGCAGTCCAAGCGCACGAGCACATATCGTACACCTTGAATCCCATTGCAATCACTTCCAAGTGACCAATTTTCATTGTACTCGTGCATCTACTCAGTTTACCAACTATGTAGCCTATGTCTGATTTTGTATAATTTTAAAAATTACAACAGACTTGCAATCCATCTTGAGAGATCCTTGTTCATCTACGCTTGGAAAATACAAATCCTTTGTGTAATCAATCTGCAAATTGGGAGATCACATTATTGTGTATGCAATGGTACGTCTCAACCAACTATTTGTTTAAACCAACTATTTGTTTAAACGTTTACTTATTCTAACTATGACAACTTTAGCTTCGTTGATCTCTTCAAGATTCACATCACCAACATGTGACATTGATCATCTATGACTTTTAAAGTCACGAAGATTGTAATCTTCAAATCAAAGTCTTTCAATCTCATCAAGGTTTTCAGACATGATCCTCTTATCATTACTTCTCTCAATGATCAGATCACTCACATACAATCAATTATGACTTGCATATCATGTGTTAGTAACACATGCACGCTTGTAAATTCTATGATTTTAAATCAGTTTGACATCTCATATTGACATGTTTCACATTTATGAAATTACTTTATCAGTTATTACTCAAGGCTTCCCTTGTTATTGATGTTACCAGCTTTTAGCGTCCCAAAAACTAGCAATTTCAATTTGCATCATTATCGAGTTTAAGCGTCCTTAAACTGGAAATCTTTATTCACATAATAACCAATTTTGAGTGTCCTCAAAATGGCAATCGTGTGGTTTATTTGAAGCCATTGCTTATCATACCAATATCTAATTTAATATGACATTATTTCATGTCTATGTTGTTTCACTCAACATGATCACCGAAAATACAGACTTTCTAACTCTTACTCTATCTAGAGCAACCCTCAACTTCACGTAAATAGATATTTCTCTAAATATCTATTTAGAAAGACCGTCTCAATGTTCATTGATGCACTTTTAAATTTCACAATACGATAATTTAAGTACATCTTAATGAACCTTATTCTCAAAACTGGAGAATCTTTCATAAAATATATAAGGTCATCACTTTTGAATGTAATATTTTATTATCAGTATGACCTTTTACTTCCTTCCGACCCACATATATTTTTCCAATTTGAAAATTCATTTGGATCCTAATGCTTCTATCTCGTAAGAAGAACCATATATTTTTTAAATAAGATTTTGTCAAATAGAACCACTCTCTCTACTTCTTAAGATCCTTTCCCCCACAAAGGACATAGAGAGAACATACACAGTCCATTTTCTAGTACACGTGCTAGAAAATCTTGATTTATTGACTTCTCAATAATAGCCAAATTTTCTCTTGATATATTCATTTATCAAGGAATTATACGAGAAGTGCATTGCTTCTATTAAACTTACAGGTTTACCTTCAAGCAAATTATCAAGATATTTGGGACTAGCAATTACCCAAGTTTTTTGCTCTCTACAAGTTCATCCTCATATTCATCCAATAACTCGTAAGTTCATTTAGATGACTTTTAATTACAGATCTACTAGGAACTACTGGATTATCGCATAATCATTCCTAAACTCTGTAATAGTATTCTTACAAATATCACAAATTAGATTCATATATCATATATTATTAGACCCAACCATTGTCTATGTATCCATCCAAAATATTTCAATTGATTTTGGACCTCATATTACCATTAGAGGTATTGGTATCAAGTTTCGAGATACCCCCACATTTGAATTATTTTTATGAATGTTTCATTACATTCCACAATTCAATAAAAAAATCAATAATTTTATATTCTAGATACCCCCACAATTTTAATATTTCATAGAATGTCAGAAAAAATTCCAAAATTAATAGGGAATTTAATTATTTACTTCTGTGATATCTTATTTAAGGAACGATTAGCCCTTCGTAACTAATATCCTCAAATTCAGTGATAGTATGAGCTGATCACAATTATTTTACATCTCACTCAGAGCGCAACTCAAGTCTGCATCTACTCCATTTATTTAATGCGAGTAACGTGCAACGACATCATGAATATTCACGTTGTAAACATTATTCACCCGGTGATTATTCATCATTAAATTTATTTACTACCATCTTAATTATCTATATTAAGTTGGTTTTTACCCTTGAGTTTAGAGAGCACACATCTCTCTATTTAGCTTCAATATTGACTCGATTACGAGTACGGGTGACAAATATTTTACTATCAAACCAGAACGTAAGCACATATCGTGCCACTACCTCTCATCTGAGCAGGTTTCACATCAGTAAAACCTCTAAGATTTTTAATATCGATCTAAAGAACTTCTTGTAGTTCTTGTCACCAGAAATTCAATTACTAAATTTCTCTAGAAGTTTAACATGGGTCACAAAAACTAACATTTCTGCTTCACCTACTGGTACAACTAGAAGACACCCATAGGCTTCCAATAAATCCACATTCAGTGATCCTTGATCAGTTAATGCGTTAAGGTTTACATCATTCCTGATTTTTCCGAAATTCAACTGACAAAACTGACATCAACAGTCGCCATATTAGGTATCACATGGATCACCGTAATAGGCTCGTGTGTCACTGTCGCAGCAGATCGACACCAACACGAGAAATAATAATTTAACTAAAGAATAAAATTCAACCGGAAAATTTTAATCTCATGCCGACCCATAACCTGTAATTCAGGCCCATTAGGTTTTAAATGTTCCGAATGACCATAAATAATTTAAGTTCAAAAGAATTTCCTGAAATCAACTATATTCAGAATTCGAATTAATTTAGTTCAAATAATCAAATTTAAACTAAACATATATCTTACTCAATTTAAATATCCAACACATAATTTGATAGCTAATTACTCCTCACTTACAGGATTCATACCAGATATGTCTTAACTCGCAAGCTCTTTCGAATATTCTATGCAATACATGTATTTGGATTAATAAATCCAAAAAAACCCAAATATATATATATATACAGAAAATGTTTAGCTGATTAAGATCAGGGTCCCATATATTGATTGTTTATTCATAACTAACAACAAAAAATAATACTAGAAACCAAGTTATTAAGTAAACCTATAAATATGTTTACGTTAAACTTTAACACGAGGTCAGACACTTGACAAGAAATATATCATATATTCAATGTCAATTAACAAGTAACTATTACTTGTCCACAAAAGAAATGCTCAAATCAAAGCCATCAAAAGAAACTAGCGTAAGAACCCATGCAAGGCAAGGGTCTGTTTATAAACTAAAATAATTTCTCGAACGAACCGAGTCATATATTAAAATAATTTTGTAATTAAAATATGGTAAATTATAATTTTTCAAATTTAATTTAATTTTTTTAAGTAATTTTTAAGTCAATTTTTAATTTTGATAAGAACATGAACGTATGTAAACTTGTATGATTTTAACAAATTATCGCATAATTAATAGACATTAAATTGGGTAAATATCGGGAAGTATATGGTGAACATATGATGCAATCCTATTAGTATTGGGTAAAGATCGTGCTTAAGATTCTCTTACTTTTTTTAATACATAAAATCTATAATTACATATGTGGGTCATTTCTCAATGAAGAACAATCATATTAGTAATGTGTAAATATCAAGCGTAAGGTTCTCTTAATTTTTCTTTTTTTACATAAAATCTATGATTACATATGTGGGTCATTACTCAATGAAGAACCCTATGATATGCAGAATCGTAGAGAACCCTTGATTTTAATATAGAATCACATCACAAATTGTAAAATTCTATTTTAAAATATATAAAATTCAACGCTAATATTGAATATAATTATATTTGAATATAATAAAAAATAACAATTAAAATTTGAAAAAAAAATAAATTTTAAATTTGACTTTATAGTTGAACAATTTTGAATAAGTGTGATCCCACTCTGATTCTACGATGAAACCATTTTAAAGCTTTTCATAATTTAAAAGTTTTTTAAAATAAAAAAATTGTGTAACTTGGATTTTTAACTTGGTACTTAAAGTTTGTAATCATATATGATGAAAAATGAAATATATTATAAATTTTATATTTTTTAAGTAATAATTATAGACGGTTCTCTATATAAGAGGGTTCTGCACGGAGTGCTACCCTGCATATGTGAGTTAATTTTAAAATATGTATAAATTTATAAATAAGATATAGATCATCATCCCGCACAAGCAAACATAACTTAAAACTAATTATTACTTATAAATATGTTATGTCACGTGATAAATATAACAAACCTAATAAAGTTATAATATATATACTAACGATTGATTTTGATTAGTATCCGATAAATTATTTCAATCAATCTCCAATTATCTGATTGGTCCGTAAACGGTGTTTGCACCGATTAACGCTGACTCCCGCTTTCAGCGATATCACATATCTTAAAATTTTTAAGTTAAAATTATAAGTATTTTATAAATTTAGTGTGTGATTTACTAATTTATAATTATATAATTATATATTAGGTGTCCACAGATCGGGTTGGTCGAATTGAAAGTGTTTTTACTTTGTAAAATCAGGCCTAATTGAAATAATTTGAAAAATTTCAAACCAACCAATGAAAAATAAACTAATAAACCAACCATACTCGTCGTGTTTCAGTTTGTGTTGGATTGTGTCAGATTGAATAAGTTCAATAATTTTAATATCAATATACGCACAAAAAATAAAAGACTTTTTAATTGGGTTAAAGAAAAATTGTGATTTAACTAATAAGATTTTTAAAACAAACTTTAAACTCAATTTACCACAATGGTTATGACAAGAAATTCTAAAAAAGAGGTCGGTGGTTCGATACTTACCTAAAATAAATTCATCTCATTTTACATAAATAAATAAAAAGAAATGAAATAGAACATCAATACCTACAACCGAATGCATAAATCATACCCAACAATTTATCAAAGTTTAGTTCGAAAAAGATAGCAATTTGGTACATATTAGTTGTTGACTTGTATCTATAAAAACTCTGAATATTTCTATTCTTATTGACTTGGGATGTTACAAATACCCCGTCTTATTGGGTCGACGTACTTGTCGAGCCCATAAACACACTTACGAAACTCGGAGTCGGGTGTAACTCTGATATAATTTATAACATCCAAATTCATTATTGAATGCATACTCGACCTAACAACCCATCAGAATTCAATCCAAAAAAGCTATACACGTTAATTATTTACTTGTATCAATTAAGGTCCAGAATACTCTTTTTTTTATTTGGTATGTTACATGACACCTTAGAAATTTTTAAATATATAAGGGTTAAAAGGTAATTTCGTAGCAATTTTATTGATTTTCTTTGTCCTTCAATTTAAATTTATTTCTTATTGTATTATTAATTGTGTTTAAAGTTTTTATTTTAATTTTTTGTTACAAATTTGTTTTATTAGCTTTTACAATAAATTTTGTATAATTTTAACTATACCAAATTAAAATTATATATATTAATTTATAGTAAAATTATTTAATTTATTTACTCAAAAATAGAAATGACTTCAATATTTCTATATTTATTTCATACACTTAAAATATTAATGTTTGAGTTAAACAAAAGTTGTAAAAAATTGTTACAAATTGACGTGGAGGGTGATGTGACAACATGAAATAATTTAATTGGTGCTATTAGTGTGAATGCATGGGAATTTATTTACATTTAACCAATAAAAATTTGACACGTGTAATTTTGTACCCCTAATATTTTCCTATTTGAAATGATTTTGTAATTGAATAATATTAAATTAGATTGAGCACGTAACCTATTAATCCAGCCCTAACCAAGGTTCCATTAATATAATATAAAATTTCTTCAGGGGACACTATACATTTTAATTATATTGTATAAGCGTGTATTGTCTTATTCATGCAAAAATATGTTAAATCAACTATACATTTTGATCCAATATTTTTATATATATTATCATAATTTTAACTTAACTATATATATTAATTTGATTATGCATATGAATTTATCTAATTATTTAATTCATAATTGATATGTAGCAAAAAACTCAAATTGATATCGGTTAATCTCGTATAAAATATTTTAATTCATACTACTTTCTTTTCAAAAAGAACTTGTATATCCGCGTTGAATATGATAGATGATACGACTTGTTATTTAGTAAAATATAATATTTACATCATTACATACTTATTGTAATTACTATATTTGTATTATAAAAGATATTGATATAAGTCATTTTATAATGTTTTTTGTATCTGCTTATTGTTGGAGGATGTGTTCTCCATTATTGTTAAATTTGAAAAAAAAAATTGCTACAAATATAAGTTTAGGCCTCGTTTGTTTCACGGGTTTCAAAGTTAGGCGGTAACTTGAAATTTCATGTAACTTAGTTACAGTGTATTAGTTATTGTGAAAAAGTAGAAACACGTGTGTTTGGTTGTAAATACCTGATTCATGGTTACTTTATATTCTTTTTAATCTGACTTACTGTCTAAAACTATATTAGTAATTATTATTCTTTTATAATAATAAAACTAATTTACTTATTGAATGACAAATCAATTTAATTATAAATAATAATAGTAAATAAAAGAATATGATTTTTTATGAAGCAACTAAACATAAAATAAGATAGTAAATAAGATACGATATATATAGAGCACGGTTGGATAGCTCAAGTGGTAAAGGGCTTATTCTCTGTCGTCCCAAATCCTGGGTTCGATCCTGGCTCACCCCGAGAATTGTTGAGAACAGATACTCATTTGTAAGGCTATAAGCCAAAATTAGTCAAAAAAAAAAAGATACGATATATATAATGATTTAAAGACAAACAAAGATATATAATGAAATTATTAATATATAATAATATATAATATTAAATTAGAACTAAAAATAATTTAAATTTATACTTACATATATAAAATATGATAAGATGAATAAATTTTAAATTGAAATTAATTTATTTTAACACTTAATATGAATATACAATTTTTTATTTATTTTATAAAATAAGAGTTTTGATAATTGATATATGGTACCTGTTATAAAAATTATGAATATGAGGTAAGTAACTAGGTTACAGTGTTTTTTAGGAAGTTTTTTACACTGTTTTTTAGGAACTAGAAGTAGAAGTACATGGAACTTTAAATTACTTAGCTAAATCAAAAAATTACACAACCAAACACGGGATTTTAAGAAGTTTAAGGAAGTGTGAGTTATTATGTTGGGTTACATTGAACCAAACGAGGCCTTAAGGTACTTGTATAAAGAAATTGTATACCTTATTAAATAAATTATAAGAATAAATGGAAATTTAATAGAATGTAGGGTACTTTCGAATATTAATAATGAATTTTATTTTTGTTCAAAATTAATGTCTAGTATAAGTGGTTGATAGTCTCACTTTTGAATTCGAGCGGTTGAGTTTGATTTCCAACACCAAATAATATTTTTCTAAATTAAACTTCTAATGATTTTTTTTTAATTATCGATTAAATAAGGGTATACTTTATGCCTTATCAAATAAATTATAAGTGCACACGAAAATTTAATAGAATGCAGGGTACTTACGAATATTGATAATGAATTTTATTTTCTTTCAAAATGAAAATGAAAGCCTAGTATAAGTGGTTGAGAGTCTCGCTTTTAACTTAGAGGTGCTGAGTTTAATTCCCAATACCAACTATTATTTTTCTAAATTAAACTTGTAGTGAATTTTTTGTAATTATTGGATAAATAAGGGTATACTGGTAATTTGACGGTTATTAAAAAGGAACTTTTTGCCCTTGTGTCCTGATTTAATATACAGTAAGAGATTCCCATCAAATTAAGTAAGGGACGTTCATACAACAACCATGGCAACTAAATAAACAGCTGAGCATAAATAAGAGTGCACGTAATGATCAAATCGGACTATGACACATAAAATAGAAATTATTTATTACACTAAAATCATGGAAATATCCTCTTTGATTTTTCTTGGTGCACTTAAGCTGTAGCACATGCACAAACATAATAAGAAAAATATGGTTACCATCACCGGTTTACCTACTTAATAATCTACTTTTTCCATCAAACAAGTGAACGTTGGTTTATCAAATCATGTACAAACCAACATGACCACAACTAAAATGAGTACGAGTACAACAGTTAAATTCAGAGTTGTACGCGGCAAATATACTAGCATGTGGTGCACACGACATACAGAAAAACCAACAGATCATAATCTTAATTACATGAAGCAATTCAACCGAATCCTGAAAAATTCCGAATCGTTAGAAAAAGAAAATTGCTTTAAGATTGTTGTCAATCTTGTACGATATAGACATTATTATATATATTGAATATATAACTAATTCACAAAATCATTGCTAATTCTTAATTCATATAAACATATAAGAATTAACAATTAAATGAGGAAAAGGGTTTGAGAAAACAAACAGAGATTGGATTTAATCTCGAGTCCAGAAAACTGTCTCCTTAAAGCAGTTTCGCCCCGCACCATCCGTGTTTAGCGACCTGCTTCCCAGGATAAAATGATACTCCCTCCATCCCGTTAAACGTTGCCTAATTTGACTTTCGGTACAGTTCACGGTAAGCGATTGACTACTAATTTATGTCTAATTTATAATATCAAACATAGTCATGAGTGATCTCGTTGGATTCGTATTTATCAGTACTTTAATACAATGAAATTTTTATATTTAATACTAATACGAATTTAAAGATATTAACAATTAAAAGTGTGCACTGGCAAACGTGTCCAACACAAATAGGAAACGTTTTTAGGGACGGAGGGAGTATACTAGTATAATCGATAAATCGAAAATACTTCAGCGAACTTGAACTGAGGCCGAGAACTATCACCGAAATATTTGGAAAATTTAAGATTGAAAAGGCCGAGAATTAAAGAGACAACTCTTATTTTCTCGACTTAATAAAACTGGTGCCCTAAGACTCTATTTATAAACAGAGGCTTGAAAATGACTTGTTTTTCTTTTTGATGTGGTACAAGATATTTATAAGAAAAATCAACGAATAAGTTTGTGTTACTCGAGCTCGATGTGGTACAAAACCCACTTTTCACATTAAAGGTCACACTTTGGAATATTAGTTCTCATTCACCTTTTACTCATTTTGAGCGTGTAAATATTGAGCGTGTAAATATGCGTTGGAATCCCCTCGTAGAGGAGAATACATTTCAATAAATACATACCAGTTACACATAATGTGTCTCACTCATATAGAGTACATTAACTAATTCATGTATACTAAAATGATATGATACCAATTCCAAAATGCTCCTCTCGTTCATTATTTTGTCTTATTAATTAATGCAGGTATGCATTCATTGTTGAACAGAGCTGGTTTGGAAAGCTTAAAGATATCTACAGTGTGCAAACTATGGAAACGGTTCCTGCGGTGCTCGATTGGATAGCAGGAAGCGACTGTATATTCTCCATTAATGACAGTGGTAGCACCTTGTGTGGAGTGAATGCTTTTTGTACAAATCAAAGCTTGTGTTCTTGTAGAGAAGGATACGAAGGAAATCCTTACTTGCAAGAAGGATGTCAAGGTGAGTTTATGATCATACCTGATGTTGGTAACTCTGAAAATGATTATGATCATTATAACATTTTCAGTTACTAGTTGATTTTCCTTCTGCGAGGATGTAATTCACTCTAATAACTTGCGGATGTGCGTCTGATATGATTTTTGAATGTCAGATATCGATGAGTGTACATTCAAACCAGGAAGTTCTCTCAAAAGAAACAGATGCCAGCATAACTGTAACAATACACCAGGAAACTACACTTGCTCATGCAAAGATGGGTGGCACCTTGTTGACAGTTATAAGTGCAAGAAGTCAGAGGTTGTTGATTTAGAGGCTGTTGATCACAGGCTCAAGAAAGTTGCAATCGTAGCAATAATAGGTACTAACGCTCCAATAATTTTCTGGAATTGTTCATGACTTCATCTGGTAGAAAGACTGTAAAATTACACATTAGGCAACTTTAGCAGTACAACATTATAGTCTTGTCAAGTTCACATTAATATAACCAGTAAAATGATAATTTCCTGCACAATGAGTCTAAGGTATTTATATCCATTTTTATTAAAGTAAAAGACACAACAAAATTTTTGTGAAACGCTATCATTCCATTAGATTGTACATAATAGACAAATTAAACAGGGCAGATCTTAGTACGTAACCTCAACAATGAAAAAATAGTTGATGAGGTGAGGATAATTGCTCTACTAACACATAGAAGTTATCTACCATTTTCTGCTAAATTCTTCACTATACTCAACATGTCTGTACTCTTTTAGATATAATCTGACCTCTTTCATCTTGATCGAAACTGTAGCCACCTGTGCTGGTCTTGGGTTCTTGTTGGCTGCTACATGGTGGTTGTACAAAGTAATAAGACGAAGAATTAAACATAAACAGGAGGAGAAGTTCTTTAAAAGGAATGGTGGTCTGCTATTGCGTCAACAAGTATCTTCTAGCCAAGGCACCGTGGAGACAACCAAATTGTTTACTACAAAGGAGTTGGAGAAGGCCACTGACCGCTATAATATAGATCGAATCGTGGGAGAAGGAGGACAAGGTACCGTCTATAAAGGAATGTTGACCGATGGAAGAATAGTAGCAGTAAAAAAATCCAAGATAGAAGATGAAAGCAAACTCGAACATTTTATCAATGAGGTTGTAATTTTATCACAATTAAACCACAGAAATGTAGTAAAGCTACATGGATGCTGCTTGCAAACAGAGGTCCCTTTATTGGTTTATGAGTTCATCCCTAACGGAACACTTATGCAGTATATCCATGAGGAAAATGATTACTTTCCGCTTACATGGGATGTCCGCTTACGTGTGGCCACAGAAGTTGCAGGAGCACTCTACTATTTACACTCTGTTGCATCACTTCCAATATATCATCGAGATATTAAGTCAACAAATATACTTCTGGACGATAAGTACAGAGCAAAAGTGGCAGATTTTGGAACTTCAAAATCAATTTCTATTGATCAAACTCACATGACTACAAGAGTACAAGGTACATTCGGATACTTGGATCCCGAATACTTTCAGTCAAGCCAATTTACTGATAAAAGTGATGTTTATAGCTTTGGGGTAGTTCTTGTTGAGCTATTGACAGGACAGAAACCAATCTTGCCTACTAGACTTGATGATGAAGCACGGAGTTTAGCTACACTTTTTTTATCGGCAATGGAAGAAAATCGTTTATTAGATATTATTGATTCAAGGATCAGTAACGAGGGAAAAAAGGAAGAGATGATAGCGTTCGCTAACATTGCATATAGATGCTTGAACTTGAACGGGAGGAAAAGGCCAGCAATGAAACAAGTTTTAGCGGAACTAGAGAGTATTAGAAATGCCCATGAATCGCCTTGTGCTCAACAAAACTATGAAGAGGTTGAATATGGAAAACATGAACTACATACCCCCTGGGAGTCGGACTTTACTTCATCTTCTGTAAGTTCCACCGTCTATCACAGTCTCAGTGTTGACATACAGCCCCTCATGACAAACCAGTGATTCCAAGACATCAAATGGAAAATGTTTGACGCCCTGTTTTCTTTGAATTTATGGAGACTGTAGTTCTTATTGATGTATAAATTGGTTGTGAAGTCTATGAAAACAGCGAAGACAAGTCTGAAAAGCAGTTTTTCCTTGATATTTGTCTTAATTTTATGTAGTGCAATAATTTGGTAGTTTGAGCAATGTATTGTAATTTTTATGTCCAAGTTGTATAATATAGTAGTATAGAATAAGAGTTATTTTGTACTATATCAAATTAATTTGTATATAGAAACCTTAATTAAATTATAGAAAAATTAGTACTCCCTCCGTACCACAATACTTTTCCCATTTTGACTTTTGTCACTGTTCAAGTTAAGCGATTGACTATTAATTTACGGTTAATTTATAAGATCTAACATAATCATGAGTGATTTTGTTGTATTCGTGTTTACGAGTATTTTAATACAGTAAAGTTTTTATATTTAATACTAATACGAAATAAAAGATATTAACAAACAAAAACGTGCATTGGCAAACGTGTCCGACACAAATGGGAAAAGTATTTACGGACAGAGGGAGTACAATATAAAGTGTTTGCATTGGGCAGAGATGCCTGAACTTCAGCCATTTAGTGATTTAAAAGACTTCTTGATAATCAAATGACAGTAATATATAGATTCAGCCAGCAAGCCTGTGATTAATACACAAAGTTATCTCAATATATTTACGCAACAAGTAATCTCAACATTTGAAGTGTGGGAAAACACTATCTACTCCCCCCAGCAGATAGAGCACATAAACTGCAGCTACAGCATTATCGCAACTCAATTATTCCATTACAAAAAAATGATCGAGATAATCAATTAGTCCAGTTATAAATCCTGGCCTGACAAGCAAGGGAGCCTTTGAAATTATGTAGGTAGTGTGCAAACGAGACTCTGCAGGGTCATTGAATATTTTCCCGGATAGATGGTTACATCTGTAGTTTGCCATTAACAATGCATGTCAATACACTGTCTTCAGTTCTGTCTTCGTTTCTCTGTTTTTCACAACTCTAGGACAAGTCCTGTGAGCTTCCTGGTAATTTTTTCAAGGAGACAAAACATGAGAGGAAATGTAAGAAAAGACTAATGGGCAGAGTGTGAAAGATGAAAGTGCTGGGCACTTGAATCACAAAAATAAAATTCATACTAAACTTAATATGCTTAAAATTTTAGTGGTTTTGATATTTTACATTTATAATATGTTGATAAGATATTTTGTAATTTTTGAGAAAGTGGTTAGAATTGGTTAAAGATCATTCTTGAAGGGGGGGAAATATTCTCTTTTCCTCAAAAAAAAAAAGAGCAAGTGCAATTAAAAAGAAAGAAGAAAAAATGGGTTCCAGGGATGTCTTTGGAGCAGTCTTTTTTGCAAAGAAATTGGAATTTAGTGGCGGAGTTACAAAATTATTTGAGACATCTGTAATTTTGAAATTGGTTTGGTGTTACAAAATTACTTGAAATACGTGTATTTTTTTGAAATTGTTTAGTGGGAGCCAAGTTATACTCCTAATATTTTCCAATACCAAATTAATAATAATTTGTAGGTACAGCTCAGCTTCCAATTCCTCGGCCGACTCTAAGTACCTTCTGCAATGAAAGTTAAATCAAGCCTTTTGCGGTGAAGCACTGATTTTGATAATGCAGGTTATCAGTAAAATACAAGATTGACAATTTTGGGTTTTAATCTTGTCAACTTTGGATTTTTTTACAAATATCTCAAAATTTGATACAATTTTAACATAAAATAAACTATATCTAAATCTTGGGGAAAAAACAATGTTTATAACTTTGGTGTAGTTAGGGTTGAACTTTTCATGGGACAGAAACCAATATGGGCAACACATAGCAAGAAGGTTCGCAATACTTTTTTTATTGGCAGAGGAAGAGAATCACACATTAGATATTCTTGAATCAGGGATGACCAATGAGGGCGGGAGTAAAGATGATAGCACGTGGATGCTTGAAACTTCAACCGGAGGAATAGGCCAACAATGAAACTTGCTGAAACTGAGCTAAAACACGTATTTACACAAAATTGACCCTTCTGAAATTGCAAAGAAATATGCATTTGACGAGAACTTTGAAATAAATTGCAACTCTTTTAAAACCTCAGGACGCACATATTATTAATCTGAAGGTGCTGAATAATGAATATATCTGGGCACCTGTTTGCACATGAATGTATAGATATATATATCTGAGTGAAGAACAAGCCAAGAAAGTATTCTGAAAGATAGTGCCTAAAAACTAGCACCAGACTCCCTAAACTTTTGCTGCCATCAACGACTGAATCACCACATTCCTACAATCACTCAACTACGTGCATGACTCTGTTTCCTAAGAATAAATATGGAAATAAAAAGAAATAACTAAAATAAATAAAATAGTTTTAGATTAAAACTAACATTCTCCCCCTTAATCTAAAACTATATCTGCTGGTCTCTCACACCCAGCAACATCCTCATCTTCTCAAACCTGGCAGTGTGCAGCGCCTTTGTTAACACGTCCGCTCGCTGAAGATCTGTACTGATATGCTTGACAACAATTTCTCCATTCTCGACACACTCTCTGATAAAATGGTAACGTATGTCGATGTGTTTGCTTCGACCATGAAATACTGGATTCTTGGCCAAATCAATAGCAGACTTGTTGTCTATATATAGCACCACAGGCTCAACATAATTCCCAGTTACATGACTCACCACTCTACGCAGCCAGATAGCTTGACACGAGGCTGCTGTTGCAGCCATAAATTCCGCTTCACAAGATGAAAGAGCCACACTTTTCTACTTTTGTGAAGACCACGTTATCAGTCCTTCATTTAAGTAAAACACCATACCGCCTGTGCTCTTCCGATCGTCAAAGAATCACTGCCACTACCCACTGTATACACCAAACCATAGTTTAAAGTACCTTTGATATAACGCAATATTCTTTTGGCTGCTAGTTGATGCACCAGAGTAGGCTTCTCCATGTACCTACTCACAACTCCAACCGAGTACGTTATGTCAGGCCTTGTATGCACTAAATAACGTAAGCCTCCTATCATACTTTTAAACTGTGTGGTGTTGACTCGTACCCCTCCTTCGTCCTTGTCAATACTGTCCTTGGGATCCATAGGTAATTTTACTGTATTGCAGTCCCACATTCCTGCCCTTACCAAAATTTTCTTCGCATAGGCAGCTTGCTTCAACTTAATTTCACCAGCTTTATGTTCGACCTCTAACCCCAAATAGTATGACAACTTACCCAGATTGCTCATTTCAAAACGCTTATTCATCTCATCCTTGAACCTTTGTATGTTTGACACCTGTGACCCAGTGACTAGTAGATCATCCACATATACTCCAACAATCAACACCTCGCTGTCAGTTGCTTTTGTATAGACTGCGTGCTCATAAGGACACCTTATAAATCCCAACTCCTTAAGACATTTGCTTAACTTGGTATACCAGGCACGGGGTGCTTGTCGTAAGCCATAAAGTGCTTTTATTAATTTGTATACCAGCTGTTCCTGCCCTTTTTTAACGAACCCTTCCGGTTGTGTGACATATACTTCCTCTTGGATCTCGCCATTTAGAAACGCTGACTTCACGTCTAAATGATGCACTTCCCAACTGTGTTTTGCAGCGATAGCAAGAAGAATTCTGACTGTTTCAAGACGCGTAACAGGAGCAAAATTTTCTTCAAAATCTCTCCCTTGTTTCTGAACATACCCCTTTGTCACGATTCTGGCCTTTTATTTAATAATCTTTCCAGCCGTGTCTTTCTTTGCTTTAAACACCCATTTCAATCCAATTGCTTTCTGTCCCGCGGGAAGTGCAGTTAACTTCTAGGTGTTATTCTTTTCAACAGCTGCAATCTCATTTTTCATAGCTTCTCTCCAGTTATGTTCCGTTGCTTCCTTTGTGTAGCTCGTAGGCTCATCCACTCCAACAAATAACAACTCATCATCTTCTAACTCAACTTCCTGGGTCTCATCATAGATTTCACGAAGAGATTTGTAGTATCTTGGCTCGCTTTCTGTGGCAGCTTCAGAGAATGCTGAGGGTGGTGGGGAACTTGACCCATCAGCTGAACCGCGACTCTCAGACACAGGAGTAAATGGTTCCTCTTCTTCGACATTAACTGAACCGCGACTCTCAGACATAGGAGTAAATGGTTCCTCTTCTTCGATATTGACTTCACTCTCGGTTCTAGTGACTCGCCCAACAACTGTAAATGTATCATGTGTCTCAACATTTGTTTCTTTGTCATGATTCCACACCCATGCTTTATTTTCTTCAAAGACAACGTCACGACTAACATGAATTATTTTCCGTTCCGGATCGTACAACTTGTATGCCTTTGTTCCGGGCTCCATGCCAAGATTAATCACCAATTTACTTCGATCATCCAACTTGGTTGTATGCACAGAGGGTAGTTTCATGTGTGCCAGGCACCCAAAAACTCTAATGTGACCTATATTAGGCTTAATACCTGACCAGGCCTCATATGGAGTCATGCCTGAGACAGCTCGTGTTGGCAATCTGTTCAATACATAGATTGAATGTCGTATAGCTTCTCCCCAGAACATCAGTGGCAAGCTCTTGTCCTTCAGAAAACTTCTGGCCATCTCCACTACCGTTCTATTTCTCCTCTCCACCACGCCGTTTTGTTGAGGAGAATAGGGCGCAGTGAATTGTCTAGCTATGCCTGCTTCCTCACAGTAAGTGATAAATTGTTTAGAGAGGAACTCGCCACCTCTATCAGTTCTGAAGGTTTGTACCCTACGCTCCTTCCCGTTCTCAACTTGTGCTCGGAATTTTTTAAATGCCTCAAACGCTTCATCCTTACTTTTCAACATATGTCCCCACATAACTCGACTGTAGTCATCAACCAGCAAAAAGAAATATCTATTCCCACCAAAAGTAGAGGGTGAGATAGGTCCGCAGAGATCACCGTGTACAAGCTCTAGCACTTTCTTGGCACTGTAATTACCCTTCCCTGGAAACCCTTTTCTGGTTTGTTTTGACATCAAACAACCAGTACATACATCATTCTGCACTTTGATCTCAGGCAGCCCATGTACCATGTTTGTAGTGCACATCAAATTCATAGCATTAAAATTAACATGCCCAAGACGGGCATGCTAGAGCCAAGCAGTTTCATCACATTTAGATAACAAGCATTCTGGACAACTACTTTCAATAATAATTTTGTAAAGACGATTCATAGAACGTTTTACCTTCATAATCAATCGTTTTTCCTTGTCGTAGACCCATAGATAAGCACCATTTAAGATAAATTTGTTTCCTTCCTCCGAGAGTTGCCCAAGACTGATGATATTGTTGCACAACATTGGAATATAGTACACGTCTGTGAGTAGACGTTTTTCCCCGTTCTTACACTTCATACTGATCGTTCTTTTGCCCTTTATTACCACTGTTGAACCGTCTCCAAACCTCACCTTTCCTTTCACATCTTTATCCAATTCTATGAATTTAGACAGCTCCCCAGTCATGTGATTCGAGGCTCCGTTATCCAAATACCAGATATTTGAATGTGTTTGCCCTGTTTCTGCCTTTTCTTTCAGCTTTGGCACCACTTTATCTTCATTAATCAGCATGACTTTGTCTTCTTCCTCTGTATTTTCCAACATCAACAGGGCGGGCTCATCATCCTGCATCTGGGCTATATTTACTTCCTCTTTTGCCTCCTTATTCTCCCTTTCACGCTTTGGTTTTTTACAATCTGCAGCAAAATGACCATAACCCTGACAATTAAAACACCTGACCCTACTTTTGTCACGTCCTCCACGCCCAAAAACTCAATTACCTCGAAACCTTGATCCATACGATCCATCTGTTCCTCATGTGCTCGATCGTTTAAGCCACTCCTCTCTTGTCAATAGTATATTTCCATCATCTCTTTCACGTTTCGACCACTCTTCTTCAGTCAACAATAATTGTCCACCACTTGGTTCCGTCTGTCCACGCAACCGTTCTTCATGAGCCTTTAAGGACCCAACTACCTCCTCAACAGTCATCGTTTCAAGATTTCCGAATTGTTCAATGGCTGAGGCTATTTGCAGAAATTTAGTAGGAACTGCCCGTAGCAATTTTTTTACAATATACATTTCCTTGACCTCCTCACCAAGCGCTCTTATGGTGGTCACTAGCCCATTCAACTTTGTACAAAAATCATCAAGTGGCTCTGTCTCCTTCATACTCAAGGCCTCGAACTCTGCCTTAAGAGTTTGAATCTTTGCTGTCTTGACATGATCTGCTCCCAAACACATAGTTTTGACGGCATCCCAAGCTTCCTTTGCCGTTTTCTTCTCAGCTATGGACAACAAAATGTCCTCTGGGATCCCTTGATAAATCGTTGCAAGGGCCATCCTATCAACACGTTCTTCAACTGCTTCCTTTAAGCTCTCACTGTCTATGGCATCCCACACTCCATGGACTTGCATATAGACCTTCATCTTAAGTGCCCATGCTGTATAATTCCCTCTGTTCAACATGGGATAAGATAACCCAATCTTTCCATCCTTTATCTTGTTGTTCTCCATCGTTTGAGACCAAGGCATTATTTTGGCATTCACTAAACTCACTAGCTCTGATACCAGATTAATGAATATATCTGGGAACCTGTTTGCACATGAATGTATAGATATATAAGTGTAATATACAGTTGTAACTTTATCGTTTGAGACCAAGGCATATATTTTGGCATTCACTAAACTCACTAGCTCTGATACCAGATTAATGAATATATCTGGGCACCTGTTTGCACATGAATGTATAGATATATAAGTGTAATATTCAGTTGTAACTTCGTGTTCAATAATTTCAACAGCATTGACAGATGGGTTTTGAGGTGTTACATAATCATTTAGCCATTCAGGTTGCTTGTGAGTCCGTGTGGATTTTCTGATAGGTGGCTGAGGTGGTGTATTGTTGGTTTGAGGGGGTGATTCTGGTGTGTAAGGTGGTGAGTGCATGGGAGAGTCAGAATCAACATCGTTTTGAACAATGAAGTCATCATAAGAGAAGGTGTGGTTGGTTTGATGTGGTAGGAGAACAGGAGTTGGGTGTATATATTTAGCTGGACTGGAAGCATTATATGGAAATATATTTTCAGTGAATGTAACATCACGAGAGACAAAGGAAGTTTGAGTTGTCAGATCAAACAGTTTATATCCCTTTTGAGAAGTAGGGTAGCCAATAAACAAGCAGGGAACACCTCTAGGTTTGAATTTATCTGTTGTGTGTTCGGGATTTGTGGCAAAAGCAAGACACCCAAATGTTCTAATTTTTTCATAATCTGGTGCTTTATGATAAAGAGATTCAAAGGGTGATTTGTTACCTAGAACAGGGGTAGGCTGCCTATTAAGAAGATGTACTGCAGTCATTACGCAGTCTCCCCAAAAGCTTAAAGGCAAAGAAGCTTGAAACCTTAGGCACCGAGCCATTTCCAGAATTGTCCTATGACGTCTCTCAACTCTAGAATTTTGTTGAGGACGTCCTACGCACGAGGTTTGGTGAAGAGTTCCCACTGAGGCATAAAAGCTTTTGCACTCTGGATCAGAAAATTCCGGGGCATTATCTGTTCTTAAGTGTAGCACAGGTTTGTCAAAATGAGTTTTAACATACCGAAAGAATTGCTTGATCACAGCTAGGTAGTCAGATTTATGCTTCATAAGAAATACCCATGTAAATTTGGTGCAATCATCACCAACAGTCAGAAAGTACCCGTATTTACCTCGAGTTTCAACCTTGTAAGGGCCCCAAGTGTCCAGGTGGACAAGCTCAAAGGGAACAGCTGCTTGACTAGTGCTAAGATCGTATAGGAGCTTTGTGAATTTCGACATTGGGCATGTGATACACACTTGAGTTGTATGTTGTGCCTTGATGCCAAGAGTAGGGATATGCTTGAGTCTAGATATAGGAGTGTGCCCCATCTTGTTGTGCCAAAGAACATAAGAATCGTTCATAACAGAGCTAGTGTTAGCATATACAGTACTTTCCTGTCTTTGAGCTTTATCTTGCAGATAATAAAGTCCCTTATGCAGCTTCCCTGTAGCTTTTACAATCTTGGAACTCGAGTCCACAATGTCATACGAGTCAGGTTTGAAGTTGACAACACAATTGGAGTCTTTTGAGAGTTTATGTATAGACAGTAGGTTGTGCCTAAATTGTGGGACATACAACACCTTTTGTAGAATTAGACCATTCTTGAGGTGCACATCTCCAATGTGAGTGATTGTAGCCGTATCTCCAGTAGGCAACTTGATAAGTGGTTTTGATTCAGCTGGTTGCACATTAACCAACTGATGAAAATTTGCGGTCATATGGTCACTGGCACCCGAATCAATGATCCAGATGTCCTTGTCAGCAGTAGAAAAATTACATGTGACCATGCCAGAGAAACAATTTTTTAATTCATCCTCAGTGTCATACCCCTTAGTTTTCGACACATGAGAATTTGGGAGTAATTGAAGCAGCTGTTGAAGTTGTTGTTGTGATAATACCACCTCTGATTTGTCACCACTGCCACTTGTTTGAGCTTTATTAGCTCTGTAATTTTCATTTTTAGGGTGTGACCCTTTGTAGTTTCTTGGGGCTGGCTTCTTATGTTTGTGATGCCACTTGGGGTATCCCACCACTGTCCAGCACTTATCAGCAGAGTGGCCTTTTCCACCACAAGTCGTGCAAGAAACATTTCGAGACTCCAGGTTACTCTTACTGAACATTGCAGAAAGTTCAATGTCAGCCCTACTCAACAGGTCACTCTGGGACTCTTCTTGTTGGATGGCTGCATAGGCCACTTCAATTGTGGGTAAAGGCTGCAACAATAGGAGCTGACTCCTCAAGGCTGAGTAACAGTCATCCAAGCCATTGAGGAACTGAAATAGTTTTGACTCAGCTTTTTGGGACTGAAGAGCTGTCATAAACTTTGCAATATCGTCAGCAGTAGAGGTCACAATAGGTAGAGTGTTAATAGAGTCTATTTCTTCCCAGAGACTACTAAGAGTAGTAAAATAATCATTTATCTTCATTTTGTTTTGTTTAAGGGAAAATAGATCTCTAGTGAGTTTATACTTTCGAGATCCATTAGTTAGCATAACACGCTTTTCTAGGTGAAGCCACACATCATGAGTAGAATTTATAAAGAGAATAGACTGCTTGATATTTTCAGAGACATTGTTATGAAGCCAGGATATTACCAAATCATTGCAGGTGTCCCATTGAGCGGCTTGTGTCTCATCAGCAGTGCTGCGTGTAACAGTCCCATTGAAAAATCCCAATTTCCTCTTCGATGAAAGCAGGATCTCAAGAGAAGGTTTCCATGACCTGTAGTCACTCGCCCCCTGCAGCTTTGACACACTAATAGACAGAGGTCCATCAGAGGGATGAATAAATAGTGGGTTTTGCATATCAGAAAAAGAGAAACGATTTTGAGTAGTCATTGTCAAGAACTCTGTTTAAGAAAGGAGGGTTCTGTGCTCTCAAATCGGAATCAATCGAATAGTGATTAGAACGAAAAAGTTGTTTCAATCTTTGTAAGTAACAAGGAAATCTATATCTGCAGTGCTGACTCTGATACCATAAAGAGTAAAATACAGAAAGCAGGAAATGCAAAATATAGATCTAGTTTTGAGCAAAGACAGCAGAGCTTATCATTTCATTCATAACCCCAAAATGACAGTGCCATTACATCTATATAGATACTAACATCAACACTAACGGTAGGGAGCTAATAAGACATAAAAGGAAGTACATAGATAGAGATAATATAGTCTAACAGAAAATCAGGTGGTCCATGTATCAGAGTGGTCCATGAAGAATGGCAGAGAAACAAGGTGGCTGAGACATGTAAGCTGTCAACGTTAATATTTATAATCTCCGAAGTCGATCATGAATAAAAAACACATTCAGTACAAGTTTATATTCGGGAGAAGAAGCAGACTGAGCGTCTAAGCCACTAACATGGACTAATTAAGTTACAGTAATATTAAAGGAAATGGGGCTCCTTGAATTCACGTATATCAATGAAACCTCATATTTTCAGTTATTCCCGGGAAATGATTTCTAGATCCACCTCCCCGAAGGTGAGGTTTAAAGTATGAAACAACTTGGAGAATGGAGAACAGTACTGTATCGGCTTGATTCTGAAATTGCATTTCAAAACAAGTCCGGGGAGTTTCGTGGTAACTCTGGTAAGAAGAAAAAACATGGGGGATGTGGCCGAAAATGAAAGAGAAAAAGAAGGAAAAGAGTGAAGGTGATACATCAAACAAGCAAACAAAAGCACCATTAAAACAAGCAGGACTTGTGAGAACATGGTTGAGGGGCCTGTGAGAAGGAGACTTGGAAAAAATATAAATGCTTTTCCACAACTCTGGGACAAGTCTGGTAGGTTTTGTAAGCAAAACATGAGAAAAAAAATAAAGAAAAGACTAATATGATCAGAAGGATGTGAAAGATGGAAGTGCTGGGCACATTCATCAGAAGAATCAAAATGAAACAGCTGTGAAAACGTGTACATGCTCTGTTTTATTTATATCATTGGACAGCTGCCCGTAAAAGAAAAACAAAACAAGAAAGATTGAAAGGACTTGTAATTGGGAGCTAAGTACAGAACTGAACTTAATACCAGTAAAAAAAATTGTTTGAAATTTTAAATTTGTAAGTTTTGAAAAAATATCTATTAACCACGTTTTTGAATAAAAAAATAATGTATAATTAATTAATCACAACTATAAAATAATCACAAGGTAGCACAAATACATATAATAATTTGTTAGAAATTTCAAATATTTGACTGTCTTTTGAACCACATTCTGAATGCGGTGAATATGTTTAACTGTAAGAAGAAAGAATTGTAATTATAATGGTGAGGGAATGTAAGGGGGAAGAAGGTTGACTCGAAGACTTGTTTAAGTCTTCTCATGCAAACTAAAAACAAGTGATGAGGTATTTAAAACTGAAATGACACCCGATAGAAAGAGAGATGATCATCTCATCGCATGTCCACATATTTTCATCAATGCATTATCATGATTCATGACCTGATAAAAAAATAAATATATGATAAAAAAAATTAAATGGGGTGTTTGGGAACCCATATGTGAATCATATAATAGAAATAAGTCATTCGGACTTAATGTTGGCCAATCATCAACTTAATTATTCCAAATTAATATAGAATATGGTTATTTAATATTCATGACTTATTTTGATGAAATTAGTTATCCTCGAATTAAAATTTCATGAAACTCCTTAGAGTTGGGGTTTAAATTTTAATTTATTGCTCGAATTAAAATCTCTTGAAACAAGTATGACCTTATAGAATTGGGGTTTAAATTTTAATTTATTGATTATTGACTAGTTAAAGTCAAACTTCATACTTCATCTATTAATTAATTTTTTTTGTCAGGATTGATCAATTAATTTTGATTGAACTTGAACTCGTCAAAAGAAAAATAGTCAAGTTGAGATTGTTCATGAAAAAATTGATAGTGAAGTCCAAACTGAATTAAGTTCAAAAGGTCCTAAATATCTCCAACATTCGTTAAAAAAATTAATGTATATAAGAGGTATCAAATTCGGTACTAAAACCTAGTCGATGACATTAATGATTTGACAATTTCGAATATTTTAATGGGGAAATTTATGTTAATATATGGGGTTATTATTATTAATTAATTTATTGACAATTAGATTAAATTAAAGAAAATAAAGATGACTAACACAGTGTCCTGAAAATTATTTAGGAAAGTTAGGAGTACAATTTTTTATCTTAAGTTTCAGCTTAAAATTCAAGTCAAGTAATATAATGACAAATATAGAGACCCACTTTACTAATTTTGTTCATTAAAGAATTCCTGAAACTGTAACTTTACAAATTTCGATCGCTAAAGACAATATGTATGCTTTGAAGATCGGATACCAATTCCAAAATGCTCGTCTCATTCGTTATTTTGTGTAATAAATTAAAAATGCAGGTATGCATTCATTGTTGAACAGAGCTGGTTTGGAAAGCTGAAAGATATCTACAGTGTGCAAAATATGGAAACAGTTCCTGCAGTGCTGGATTGGACAGCAGGAAGCGACTGTAGATTCTCCACTAATGAAAGTGGTAGCACCTTGTGTGGAGAGAAGGCTTCATGTACAAATCAAAGCTTGTGTTCTTGTAGAGAAGGATACGAAGGAAATCCTTACTTACCAGATGGATGTCAAGGTGAGTTTATAATATTACTTCATCAACTCACACCTGATGTTGGTAAACTCTGAAAATGATTATGATCATAATAACATTTTCAATTACTAGTTGATTTTTCTTCTGCGAGGATGTAATTCACTCTAATAACTTCTGGATGTGCGTCTGATATGATTTTTTAATGTCAGATATTGATGAGTGTACATTCAAACCAGGAAGCCTCACAAAAGAAACAGATGCCAGCATAAATGTAACAATACACCAGGAAACTACACTTGCTCATGCAAAGATGGGTGGCACCTTGTTGACAGTTATAAGTGCGTGAAGATAGAGGTTGTTGATCACAGGATCAAGAAAGTTGCAATTGTAGCAATAATAGGTACTTACGCTCTAATAATTTTCCGGAATTGTTTACAGTGAATATAACCACTAAAATGATAATAATTTCCTGCATAATGAGGAGTCTAATGTATTTATATCCATTTTTGTTCAAAGTAAAATACACAACAAAATTTTTGTGAAACTAACCTCACAAATTAAAATTAATAATTTTCATAATTAATTTTAATAATTAATAATTTCCATTAGATTGTACATACTAGAAAAATTAAACAGGGCAGATCTTAGTACTTAACCTCAACAATGATAAAATAGTTGATGAGGTGAGGATAAATGTCCCAATTTCTTACTTCAAATGTTTTCTCATTCGAATTGCATATATGAAAAATTATATGCATTTAATGGTTCTTGTCAAATTGCTGTACTAACACAAAGAAGTTATCTACCATTCTCTGCTAAATTCTTCAATATATTCAACATCTGTGTACTCTTTTAGATATAATCTGACCACTTTCATCTTGATCGAAACTGTAGCCACCTGTGTTGGTCTTGGGGTGTTGTTAGCTGCTACATGGTGGTTGTACAAAGTAATAAGACGAAGAATTAAACATAAACGGGAGGAGTTCTTTAGAAGGAATGGTGGTCTGCTATTGCGTCAACAAGTATCTTCTAGTCAAGGCACCGTGGAGACAATCAAATTGTTCACTACAAAGGAGTTGGAGAAGGCCACAGACCGCTATAATGTAGATCGAATCGTGGGACAAGGAGGACAAGGTACTGTCTATAAAGGAATGTTGACAGGCGGAAGAATAGTAGCAGTAAAAAAATCCAGGATAGAAGATGAAAGCAAACTCAAACATTTTATCAATGAGGTTGTAATTTTATCACAAATAAACCACAGGAATATAGTAAAGCTACATGGATGCTGCTTGCAGACAGAGATCCCTTTGCCGGTTTATGAGTTTATCCCCAATGGAACACTTATGCAGTATATCCACGAGGAGAATGAATTTTTTTCGCTTACATGGAATGTCCGCTTACATGTGGCGACAGAAGTTGCAGGAGCACTCTACTATTTACACTGTGTTGCATCAAATCCAATATATCATCGAGATATTAAGTCAACAAATATACTTCTGGATGATAAGTACAGAGCAAAAGTGGCGGACTTTGGAATTTCAAAATCAATTTCTATTGATCAAACTCACCTGACTACAAGAGTGCAAGGTACAGTTGGATACTTGGATCCCGAATACTTTCAGTCAAGCCAATTTACTGATAAAAGTGATGTTTATAGCTTCGGGGTAGTTCTTGTTGAGCTTTTGACAGGACATAAACCAATCTTGGCTGCCAGACTTGATGATGAAGCACGGAGTTTAGCTACACTTTTTTTATCGGCAATGGAAGAAAATCGTTTATTAGATATTATTGATTCAAGGATCAGTAACGAGGGAAAAAAGGAAGAGATGATAGCATTTGCTAACATTGCATATAGATGCTTGAATTTGAACGGAAGGAGAAGGCCAACAATGAAACAAGTTGTAGTGGCGCTAGAGAGTATTAGAAATGCACATGAATCGCCTTGTGCTCAACAAAACTATGAAGAGGTTGAATATGGAAAACATGAACTACATACCCCCTGGGAGTCGGACTTTACTTCATCTTCTGTAAGTTCCACCGTCTATCACAGTCTCAGTGTTGACATACAGCCCCTCATGAAAAACCAGTGATCCCAAGACATCAAATGGAAAATGTTTGAGGCCCTGTTTTCTTTGAATTTATGGAGACTGTAGTTCTTATTGATGTATAAATTGGTTGTGAAGTCTAGGAAAACAGCGAAGACAAGTCTGAAAAGCAGTTTTTCCTTGATATTTGTCTTAATTTTATGTAGTGCAATAATTTGGTAGTTTCAGCAATGTATTGTAATTTTTATGTCCAAGTTGTATAATATATAGAATAAGAGTTATTTTGTACTATATCAAATTAGTTTGTATATAGAAACCTTAATTAAATTATAGAAAAATTAGTACAATATAAAGTGTTTGCATTGCGCAGAGATGCCTGAACTTCAGCCATTTAGTAAAACACTATGAAGAGGAATAGAGAATGAACATGTAATCATTTGGTGATTTAAAAGACTTCTTTTAAGTCTTCTCATAATAAAAACATGATCATGATGTGTCTCTCTGTCTAGTGATTTAGAAATTATTTGACCAACCCAAAGCTAATACAAGTATCATACGTGCAAATGCCTATCTAAAAGAAGTTGTACAAACACAATAGTACTACATATAGAGATGCAATTTGTTCATAAAATCACGTATTTGCAGAGGATGTAGCAAAATTAGTTTACCTTTTGAAATTGCAAAGATAATTGTGCATTTGACGGAGAACTTTGAAATTAATTGCAACAACTCTTTTAAAACACCAGAGGTGCCGAATATATCAGTACTAGATGAGGCAGCTCTACGTTTTGTCTTTCTTATTCAATAACAAAAGATTGCACGAATACAAGTGATCATGTGGATCAAGAAATTCGTTTAACTATGCGATTTACATTCTCGGACACTAAAAACAGATTCATTGTAATGGGCTGCAACATCCTGCTTTATTAACACATGATATAAATTGCTGGCAAACAGTTGTGTACTGAGCATTCTGCTAAACTCCCAAGCTGATCATGGTTATTAAAAACGCATTCAGTACAAGTTTAAGCCACTAACATGGACTAATGAAGCTTATCTCAACACAAGAAATGATTGGAAAACACCTTGGCGGCCAAACGCAGCACATAAAAACTGAGGTTAAACACTCTTCCGGCTAAGTTGATCATACTTGAAAAGGAAATGAATTAGTCTGGTATATTCTCTTAATTTACCAAATTACGTTATTCTATATCTACCTTGTTACCGAGAAATCTAGGTATCCTAAATTGTTTAAAATAAAATTTAAATGTCACCCTGAGTGAAACACTTTTATCAGTTTTAGTAACTGTAATGCATTGTTTTTAATAATTTATAATTTTTTGAATTTAATTTGAAGAGATATTTTTAAGATATTAATTTTTTTTATTTGAAATTTTAAAAATGTATGATTTGACAATAATCTTAAATATACACACGCGTATACAAGTTAGTGATTTTTTTTTAAAAAAATAGTGAAATATATCATTTTATTGATATTTAGAGATGTGTTTACAAAATATAAGTATGTTTAATTAAAAGCTAAATTTTAGCTTCAACCTATACCGAGTATTTTAGTTTGGGCCTAATCTTGTTTTAGTCCGGATCAATTACATACATTACTTTTAATTAGATTAAGATCAATTATACCCATCAAATCAAATCCCAGTAGTTATGTTCAAATTTAATATATTTTAATTTGTTTAAACCCTGATCGCTCTTAAAAATTTTATGTTATCCCTGATAAAATTACATATTTTTAAGTTTTAGCTAGTAAAATTATTTATGATTTTCATTTTTCTTTATCCTCGGTTAGTTGAATAAATTTTGGAAGCCCACATTATATAATGATTAATTTATTTCAGCACTATTATTAATAAAATATCTCTAGTTTCATTTTTGTAAAATAGTATGGATATCGTACAACTTGAAAAAAGCCCGTAATTTATATAAATCCAAACATTGTGCGGACAGACTATCAAACTTGTGTTAGTTAGATTATTAAGGGTGGATTCAGTTACACATTTTTAAGCCTACATTATATCTAAGAGTGAGGTAGACTCTAATTTTATTTTAACCCGTACCAACAAATTACTTTTCAAATTTTTTATTTTATTTGACCCGATTCATTAATATATTTTTTTAGCCGGATCAACAGTATTTGCTATTTTATTTTAACCCGAAACAACAAATCCCAATAAATTTATTAAGTTACTTTTATTTTTATATAAGATCGGATCAATGGTATGATTTTGTTTAGCGCGAGTGAATAGCATATTTTATCTCATTTAAACCCGAGAACATTACAAGTTATGATTCTATTTTTTTATTTTTATCGTAGTTAACCCGCAGCCGCTATTATTCGGGTTCGCACCGATAAACCCTACATGCATGGGCTCAAGCAATACCATACAAAACACGTGAACCAACAATACTTTAACTTTCGGTCTTTAATATAATAATATATATATATATTTTACATGATAGTATAGTAATTACTTTTAAATAATAAAATTTTATAAAAAATAAATTTTAAATGTGACTATATTTTATGTTATTGATAATTAAGTTATTTCTCTCTAGTTAAGTAATTATTATGACCGTTGATAAACAAAAAAGATGATTTGAATTTTGGAGATTTAAAATACAGGAATTAATTTAGATTTTGTTTCAGGGAAAATGTTTACGGGGTTGTTAGGAGTAAGTATCAAAGGGTGTTGATGAGATTGGGTTTGGAACGGGCCCATTGGCCGGTTGAATAAGAATAATAGATTTTTAATATTAATTAGTTTAATAAAATTAATAAATAAAAGATAATTAAGTGATTTCAGAAAATACTAGAAAATAGATTAAATAAAATGGAGTTACTTGAATTTACATATATCAATAAAATCTCATATTTTCAGTTATTTTGGTTCTCCAGGTCCAGGGAAATAATTTCTGAATGCACCTCCCTGAATGTGAGGTTTAAGTGTGAAACAACTTGGAGAAAGGAGCAGGGCCTACGATAATATAGAGGAGGGGCCTTACTGAACTATTTGTATCTTAACTTAATGAACTGTTTGCAATATGCAAACACTGTCTACATTTCTCTTTTTTCCACAACTCTGGGACAAGTCCAGAGTGAGCTTACTCATGTTGGTTTTTGTAAGAAGACAAAACATGAGAAAAAATAAGAAAAGACTAATGGGAGAGATGACAGGGACAGAGTGTGAAAGATGGAAGGCACATGGATCACAAAAACCAAAATATATGAAACAGCTGGAAAAACATTTATTTAATTGGCTATTTGGCTGACAACTGGCAGTAGAAATAAAATAAAATAATAAATATTTAAAGGATCAAAATAATATTTACTATTTATCCAGACAAAAAATATATAGAACCAATACACCGTAAAACAGAATGAAAATCAAAATAAAATTCGACCAGATAAAATAAATAATTTATATTATTCATCTGAGTTCAACGAAATATATATTTATTCTGTATTAAACAAAATTAAAATCAAACTAAATATAATTAGTTGGATTTAAGCAGTAAACCAAGATAAAAAAAAAACTAAATATTATCGTATACCATTGAATCCGGATAAAAACTTATCGTTTAAATTAAAAATAATAATATTTCGTAAATACACATAGAAATAACCATAATACTATATATTACAAGTACTAATATTAATTTTTCGAATTTAAATACCTCTAAATAAAAGAATAAATTATATACTTATTACAGAATATGCATAATTAAGAGGGATATTTTCCAAATTTTCAGTAGTTATTGTCCATGTACTACAATATGGACAGTTATATCTTTTTACAAATATATGTGTAAATATATAATTATTATCAAATCATAACATTTAATAATTTTTGAATAAATAAATTCCAGATCTTAAAAAATGCAATTGATCAATTTATATTTAAAAAATTATATTTTTAAAAAATTCAGTGTTCTGAGCTAACTAGTATGATACAACACATTCACATTTAGTTACTCTTGTAACTTACGGATGTATGTGTGATCATAAAATATTTTGTGATTTGTTATTAGATATTGATAAGTGTATATTATGTTAAAAATAATTATAAACTAAATTTTGATTATTATTTTAATAATATAAAATATTCTTGAAAAAACCTAAAATTGACCTTTGAGGTTCATGACTTTTAAATTTATGATCTTTTGAGTTCATTACTTTTGAATTTTCATCTACCTAGGGGTTGCATATTAAATAATAATCTAGTAGATTATATGGAGGCATATAAATAGGGCACTCTTTCAAGTTTTGTAATTATTAAGTTTTATATAATCATTTTGAGTAAATACAAGTATGAGTTTATATTTTTTTTTTTGTGTAAGTTAGTTGTGTAGATCATGATTGAGAACAAGTTTTTTCTCTTTAATCTCCAGCTCTTTTGGGGTGGCTTCTACATGATTGTTGTACAAAGTGAAGAAACAGAGAAAAATACTTGTTCTGAATATATACTTCGTAACAAGTCAATTTATAGATAAATAAAGCTATGTTTATAACTTTGGGGTCGTTCTTGTTGGGTTTTTGACAGGACAGAAACCAATCTTGCCAGCTAGACTTGACGATGAAGCACGAAGTTTAGCAACACTTTTTTTATTGGCAATGGATGAAAATCGTGTGTTAGATATTTTTGATTCACAGGTTACTAAAGAGAGCAGGATGGTAGAGTTGATGGCATTTGCCAACATTGCATATAGATGCTTGAACTTCAATGCCAGGAATAGACCAACAATGAAAGAAGTTGTAGCAGACTTGGAGAGTATTAGAAATACAAATGGATCACCATTTTCTCAACAGCATTATGAAGAGGTTGAATATGGAAAACACGAACTAAATGAAACCTGGGAGTCAGACATTACTTCAACTTCTGTGAGTTCCACTGTATATCACAGTATCAATGTAGATATACAGCCCCTCATGACAAACTAGCGATGCCCAGACGCTAAAGGGAAAGTGTTCGTAGCCACTTAATGTTTTCTTCGAAATTTTAAAGACCATAAATCAAGTGTTCATGTAAGAATTAGTTATTAAATTTTTTGTAGCCAGTGTGATGTATATCACAGTCTCAATTGTATCTTCTAGCCAGGGCACCGTGGAGACAACCAAATTGTTTACTACAAAGGAATTGGAGAAGGCCACCGACCGCTATAGTGTAGATCGAATCATGGGAGAAGGAGGATAAGGTACCGTCTATAAAGGAATGTTGACCGATGGAAGAACAGTAGCAGTAAAAAAATCCAAGATAGAAGATGAAAGCAAACTCAAACATTTTATCAATGAGGTTGTAATTTTATCACAAATAAATCACATAAATGTAAACTCAAACATTTTATCAATGAGGTTGTAATTTTATCACAAATAAACCACAGAAATGTGGTAAATCTACATGGATGCTGTTTGCAAACAGGTCTCTTTACTGGTTTATGATACTACAAGAAAAACAGTGTCAGACAACACTTCGTAAAAAAACCGTTGCGAAAAAGAAACAGACAATACTTTTTTTTGTCCTCGAATAACCATTGTCTCATCCAACAATCGTACAACGGTTTTTAGAACCGTTGTATGAAAAGTAAAAAATATTGGATTTCAGACAACAGTTTCTAATAAGCATTGTCTCTGTCAGATTCATCCCACGGAAAAAAACCGTTATTAAATATCATACAACTGTTTTTGAAATCTATTGTCTTTCTCTGTATCAAACAACAGACAGAATAACCGTTGTTAAAATGTACACAACGGATTTAAAAAAATGTTTTGGATATAGATTTCACACAATAGTCGTTTATCACTGTTGTCTATGACTGCACAACAGTTTTCGTGTTCCATTGTTATATATTACTTCAAACGACGGTTTATACAAATGTCTCTAGGTGTTGTCCCGATGTTTTTCAGACAACTGTTTTAGACTTAAAACGGTTGTCTATACCAACCAAGTACCAGAAATATTGATGCCCCTGCATCACCAAAGTACTCAAGTACTGTAAAACAAACTTCCCAATCATCAATGACAGCACACATCACAACAATTCACTAAGAGCAAACATCATCAAACCAAAAATCTTTAAATTATACATGAAAATGTCAAACATATAAAAAAATCACATCAATCTAGTTGTATTCGTTCATCTACATCCCGGATGTAACTAACATCATCCTCAAAATCATCATCTGGTAAGTTTGGCATAAAAAACTCAGCCTCAAGCTCTACTTCCACGAATCCCTCATCTTCATCTTCTCTATCATCGTGGTGTTTTCTCTCAGGAAATTTCAATACCGCGGACCAGTGTTTTTCAAGGGGATCATCGACATAACAAAACTGCTTAACATGTGTTGCTAACACAAATGGATCATTCAGAAAACCAGGCCTGTTTAAATTAACTAATGTATATCCTAATTCATCGACCTTTATCCCTCTTTTCATATCTACCCACTTGCAAAGAAAAAGAGGGATCGTAAAGGTGTTATAGTCCAACTCCCATATAGTATTTATAACTCCGTAGTATGTATGTAATGTATGCTCAACATTTTTGTCCGTACCCTTCACAACCATGGTATCAGCCTCAACACACACTCCACTACACTAAACTTGACGTGAATCATCACGAGACTTGGTACTAAATGTAACCCCATGTACCTTGTAGCCACTAAACGTAGGCACATCGCTATTAGGTCCGTCAGCGATCCATCTTATCTCATGCGGTACCTCCTTTCCTTCTAGTAAATCTAACGCAATCTGTGAAAAAAAAACATCAGTCATGGATCTTAATGCATTAGCATCTAGTAAAATAGCAGTCTTACTAAGGGTGGAATTGTGTAACTGAAAAAGGTAAATGGCTGAATATAAACCAAATAGTAAGCAAACATAAAACCTTTTCTTTAAACCATTTTGTGAAAGTTTCATTTTGCTTGTTCTTTAGCCACATTTCATCATTTCCATGATCTGGAAAGTGGTCCATCAAAAATGACATGTGTTCGCTACAATTAAAACAATGACAAAGAATTAGGATATATGTGTGGTTAAAATTTAACTTTATACAATGTTTATTAAAAATAACTTACTCAAAATATGGCACAACATCTGTGTTATTTTGTAGGACACACAAATGCGCAAGGTGCAAATCTTTGGTGCTCGGGGTGATCATTGTTGCACCAGATAGTGGTCTACATATTGCATTCTTGTACACCTGCCATTTTCTGGAACTCCGACAGTAGCTTCCTCAAAGTTAACCAAACACTCAACTGCATTCTCCGCAATATATGCCTCAGCAATACAACCCTCTGCGCGAGCCCTGTTCCTTACATATCCTTTAAATGTTTTCATGTATCTTTCGAACGGATACATCCACCTAAGGAAAATTGGCTCGCATAGCTCAACCTCTCACACAAGATGAATCGAAAGGTGAATCATTATGTCAAACAAGGAAGCGGGGAAAAACTTTTCAAGTTAGCATAAAGTTACAACCAATTGAGACTGCATTTTCTGCAATTTATTGACTTCAATGACTTTACTACAAATAGCCTTTAAAAAGAGACAAAACCTAATGACAGTGTTCCTGACCTTTTTATGTAGTGACGATCGAATTGCAATTGGGAGTAAGTGATGTAAAATCATAAGGCAGTCATGAGATTTCATCCTAGTGAGTCGGAGAGTTTCCATTGATACTAGACTCCTAATATTAGAACAAAATCCATCAGGCAATTTCATTCCCAGAAATGATGAGCACACAGTTTTTTTTCAGAATGGGTCAAATTCTAAGATGCCAACGGTAATTTCTCCTTCTTCCCGGCCATTTCCGGTCTCAAATTCAATCTTATTCCCATTGCAGCCATGTCAAGGCGAACAGATTCCTTGTCTTTTGTCTTCTTTGGTATATTTAGCAATGTACCAAGTAGAGCTTCACATATATTTTTCTCAATGTGCATGACATCGAGAATATGCCTAACCGACAATAACTTCCAATACTCGAGTTGAAAGAATATGGACAACTTCTTCCAAACTGGTCGAGGATCATCTTTCTTTCGTCCAGGTTTTCATTGTGTCTTACCATAGACATGGTCTTGCAAATGTTGTACCCTTTCGAACACTTCCTCCCTTGTTAAAGGAACAGGTGCAGAACATTTCTCAACAGTGTTATCAAAAGCCGATTTTTGTTTTCGATATGGGTGGTCACGTGGTAGCCACCTTCGATGCTGCATAACCACTGTCTTTCGGTAATTAGAAAGCCTAGTAGCTTTTGTTTGATTAACACATACCACACAACCGTTATAGCCTTTGATAATGTTGCCCGACAAGCTACAAAAGGCGGGATAGTCGCTGATTGTCCACAATAATATGCCCCTCAGGTTGTAGGACTCCTTTTTATATGCATCATACACTTGCTTTCCATGCCATAATTTTTGCAGATCTTCTATCAGTGGTTGAAGAAACACATTAATGTCATTTCCAGGCTGAGTCGGTCCGGATATCAATAAAGACAATATTATATACTTCCTTTTCATACAAAGCTATGGTGGGAGATTATAAATTGATAGCAGAACAGGCCAACAAGAGTGATCAGTGCCTTTTCCATGGAAAGGATTAAACCCATCTGATGACAAAGCCAGCCATAGGTTTCTGTGTTCAGAAACAAATTCAGGCCACTTCTCGTTGACTTCCTTCCATGTTTTTGAGTCTACAGGATGACGTATTTTATCATCCTTCACTCTCTCTGTGTGGTGCTAGGTCAGGTATTTTGCCGTTTGAGGCGAATTGAATAAATTTCTCAATCGAGGTAATAGCGGAAAATACCAAAGAACCTTGGTTGGAATGCCTTCAATGTCGTCTCCCTTTTTGTTCTTCTTCCATCTCGAGGCCTGACAAATGCGGCAGCTAGTCTCATCTTCATCCATCTCACCGCGATATAAAAGACAGTCATTCGGACAAACATGTATTTTTCGTATTCCATTCCTAAAGAATACAATGTTTTCTTAGCTTCACCGAAAGAAGAAGGAAGACAGTTACCTTCCGGAAGCATTGTCCCAAGTAGAAGTAGGAGTTCAGAGAAACAGGAATCGGACATTTCAAATTTTTCTTTGATGTTATATAACTTCACTAAAGCCGTCATTTTAGTAAACCCTTCACATCCAGGATATAGCGGTTCATTTTCAAGATTCAACTGGTTGAACATTTCTGAGGAATCCAAGAAAACATCATCATCTCCATCTGTTTGCATGGGGATTTGTTCCACAGATTGTGAACTATCAATGTGTTCACTGACAATTGGACTTTGTTCTGTTTCATGTTCGCCATGCCAAATCCAACACATGTAGGTCTCGTCGATGCCATTTTGGAAAAGATGGTCTTTCACTGTTTGAGCTTTCCAGGATTTACTATGTGCATATTTTATACATGGCCAACTAAGTTTCTTTGCATTACACTCATTCTCTACCGCAAACTTCAACAATTCATTCACACCTATCCTAAACTCCTGTGTTCTCCAATCAGCCCTCAACCATGATCTATCCATAGTTGAAAATAATCAACAATACCTGACAAATAAATAGAGACAGATCAAGTGAATGTATAAAAAATGTGTAAAATGACACCTTTTCAAAATCTTACATACACTGATATATTGATTTGGAAACTAAGTTCCTTTGATCTGTTGTCACATTAAAAATAGTCACATCTCAATTTGGTACTAGTAATATGTTAACTAGTAATATGTTCCTGTTAGTTTAATTTTGGTGCTGCTGCGGACTTGCTATTAACAATTCTTACAATTCCATATGTTGGAGGCCCAAATACAGTCTGTATGTAATACTTCGGGAGTCCTTTTTTAATTGGCATTCTAATAGAGTCTGCATATATCAGTGTATGTAAGATTTTGATGAACTCTTGTTAAGAAGTGCAAACTTAAAATTTTTGTGCTGAATAATATGTGTTCCATGGAGAATTCAACAAAATCTTAGAAAACTTATATGTCATTTTTACACAAAACAAAATATAGAAACAAATCACATAACTAACTCAAACAAAACACATATTCAAACAAGTACATATAAAAACAGAGAACACATATTCAAGTGAATGTGTGAGTGAACGTGACAACATATTTAACTTGAATTAAAGAAGAGACCTTAAACAAACGGACCAAATGTCAAAGAAGAGAGAAATAAAAATACCTAATTTCAAAATTTGGGAGAATTTTGGGGAGATGGGAGGAAATGCCAACAGTGAGAGAAGAAGTAGATGGGTTCCTTATGGAGATGGAAATGAAAATGGAAACGGAGATGGAGAGGAGATGGAGCTCAGCTGGGCGCGCAAGAAAGGAAGAAGTAAAGAAAGAAGAAATGGAGCAACTTGTTTCAAACAAATATTCGGTAGTAACTTCGTGTCTATCTTAATTCCGATTCATTAAATTCGTAAATATCATAATATTGGTTCGTTAAATAATATATATTCGTTAAAATTCTATAGAAAAATTTGTTAAAATCCGTTTACTCCAAAATTGTGGTTCCCTAAAATTTGTTAATATCAGTAAATTTTATAAAATTTAAAAAATCCAGGTCAATTTATTTCAATTTTCAGTATTTAAATATCTCAAACAAATATACTCAATCAAATATTCAAATATACTCCCTAGCTCGATTCACCTCAGTCCCTTCCCATTCCCAATTGAGCATTTTTTTATATAAAGGCACGATTGCAAGAGTTTCACAAGTCACAACCGTACAATTCACAACCATTTAGGACAGAATAACGAAAGATGTGTCTGAATGGCGTTAAGGGGTTGTTCTTATCTTCCTGAAGAAATTATTTTCAAGGTACTTCTATTAGTTCCAGTACTATCACTTCTTCAGAATTGTAAATTGGTTTGTAAGTTGTGGCAATCTATTGTTTCAAACCCTCGATTCATCCAAACCCATCTCACCAATTCCCTCAAAAAACAAGCCTCTCTAATGTGGGTTTCTACATATCTCATTGATGACGGTGATTACGGTGATGACGAAGATGACGATGAAGATGAAGATCCATTTCGAACATGTTACTTCTATGATGTTCATTACTTCAAATAATACTACACGTTTAAGCTGAAAGCACTTTGTAGTCATTGTTTGATAATTCAAACTGATTGATACATATATTTGATTTTTTAAATAATACTACACGTTTATTCTAATTCCTAAATTATTTTTTTGTTTCATCTATTTCAAAATTTGTTAAAATTCGTTTACTCCAAAATTGTGGTTCCCTAAAATTTTTCAATATCGTATTACTTCTTCACAATGTTTTTATATACAAACTTTTTTAAAATTATTTTATTCGAAATTAACGATTCCGGTAGCATTATTTAATATCGTAATATTGGTTCGTTAAATATTTTTCTATAATTTTATAAAAGTTTGTTTGTTGAACAAAAGTTCACTAAATTAAAGGTTATTAGGAGTGATAGCAGACCATTGTGGTATATTCATTCGTACAACGGTTTATTACAAATAGAACTACAGTATGTTGTTTGTTAGTTACTCCTACAACGGGGGATTATCAAATACCGTTGTCGGAGTTCAGACAATGGGTTTTGGCTTAAAGACTATTGTCTGAGTTATTATTGGATAACGGTTTAGGTGCTAAAACCATTGTCTCAAGCATTATTCGACAACGGTTTACTCAACTGATTTTCTTGTTTCATCTATTTAAAATTAAGTCAAGTTTCATTTATTTCAAACTAATGGTTCCCTAAACTCTTTTAGTATCTTTAGATTGTCATTTTATTATAGATTTTTATTTACTTGATGTATTTAGATGTTTGTGAGTAGGAAAAACGTTACTTATAAAGAGGTACCATATAAGTTGAAAGCACTTTGTAGTCATTATTTGATTATTCAAACTGATTGATACATGTATTTAATTTTTTAAATAATACTACACGTTTATTCTAATTCCTAAATCATTTTTTTGTTTCATCTATTTCAAAATTTGTTAAAATTCGTTTACTCCAAAATTGTGGTTCCCTAAACATTTTAATATCGTATTACTTCTTCACAACGTTTTTATATACAAACTTTTTTAAAATTAATTTATTCGAAATTAACGGTACCGGTAGCATTATTTAATATCGTAATATTGGTTCGTTAAATATTTTTCTATAATTTTATAAAAGTTTGTTTGTTGAAAACGTTATTAATCAAGAGGTACCATATAAGTTCAAAACACTTATATTCTAGTCATTGTTTGATTATTCGAACTGATTGATATATGCATTCGATTTTTTAAATAATAGTACACGTTTATTCGATTTAATCCCGCATATGTCATTTTTTCGCATTTAACATTTTTAACTTTTTTCTCAAAATATATTATATATCACTTATTTTGATTAACTGATTCAAATTATTAATTCTTATCACCGTAATAATATAATCGAATTAAAGTATTATTTTTCAACCTTCAATTGAATAAATTATTTATATCAAAATATTTGTATATAATTATATTAATTTAAATATAATATATTTTTGATCAAACATTTTAAATAAAAATCCACCCCTTTATATTTTCCCATTATACATTTCGTTTCCCCCCATTATAATTTTCGTTTCCCCCCATTATTTTAGAAACTCAACCCAACTCCCCCCATTTTCCCCTTTTGTGTAAATAATTTTGACAGTCGAGCCCCTTTTCCCCTTTTCCTCTTTTCACAAACCCTTTCTCTCACAAACTCTCTCGTCTCCAAACTCTCAAACGTTAAACTCTCTCGTCTCCAAACTCTCAAACGTTAAACTCTCTCGTCTCTGGGACTCTGTATCTCTGTATCTCTCGTCTCTCGGACTCTCGTCTCTCTCATTTGAAGGTAATCGCCCCTTGCCCCCCCCCCTCTCTCTCTTATCTCGCAATTATATGATTTTGAATTAGTGCACAATTAAAATATGGTCTCTATACTCTAATTAGTTCATCTTAGTCTCTTCTAATATTATGCATGCAAGTGTCTTAACTGTTAGGGGTTTATTGTGTATTTTTTGGTACGGGTTTTAATTATGATAATCGAAGTGATGCTATGATTATTTTATTTGATTGTTGTTTTATTATGATGTGCAAGCTGATGACTTGATATGGATTTTAATTTCATTTTAATGAGTCAAAAATTTGGGTGTTTTTGATATGGTAATGTGTTAATGATGCTTAGGTTTAATAATTGTTAGATTAATTTATAGTTTAAATTTGCATTGCAGACTTATTATGGCTCCTTCGAAGCAAACAAAAATGACAAAATCTGCTCCTAATTCAGGGGCGACCAAGTTACTAATCAAGGCTCTAAAAAAGAATCAGTCGGTGGAGATGTTACAACCTAGCAGAAGTAATTCTTCCACAGTTTTGGTTAAAACGCAACCTATTTCGAGTAACCTGCAAAAAGAATTGACTAAGAAGAGAAAGCGAGTGACTGAGAAGCCGCCACCGAAGAAGAAAGAAGGACTGCAGCTATTGAGACGCGGGCCAGTGTCAATGCATAGAATTGTTAGACGAAAGATTTTGGGGATCAAGAGTGAGGTGTTATTCAATTCCAAAGGTGAGCCATAAGGGGATGCAGCTACAGAGATGCAATCCTATATTGGGGTTTTGGCAAGAACCAAGGCCCCAATTGTTTGTGCCTCCTGGAAGTTAGTTCCGCAAGAAAAGAAAAACAAGATATGGGATTGTGTGAAGGTACAAATTTGTTTTCATTGAGTAATTATACAAAAATTCAATATATGCACAAAGACCACTTACTCACAATTTTTTTAAATTCTTACTGCTATAGATGGCGTATGAAGTTCCCCCATTAGCACAGAAGTTGGTGTTGAGTTCTACATGCCGGAAGTGGCGCGAGTTCAAGTGCAATTTAACAACTAAATATATTATGCCTTATGCTCATGAACCTGAGATACTAAAGCATCCTCCAGCAGATTACTCATTTATTGAGAGGGCTCATTGGGAGATGTTTGTTGCAAAGAGGACAACTGCGGAATTTCTTGTAATAACCTTTCTTGTCTTGTTATTTGTGCAATTCTCTGATATTTTTCTTGCTTACATTTTACTATTTTTTTGTGTAGGAACTTCATGACACACAGTCAAAAAGAAGAGAATTGAATAAATACAATCACCGTATGTCTCGCAAAGGTTATGCCAATCTAGAACAGGAAATGGTTAGTGATCACGAAACTCACACTACTTTCTTATTTTTCTTTTTAGGACATTGTGTGTAATGTTACTCTTGTCAATATGCTTTGTAATGCAGATTGAGTCTGATCCTAGCATGGAGATAGATCGGTCGGATGCTTGGATCCGAGCGTGACAGGACGAAGATGGAAATTTTCAGAATGATGAAGTTAAACAAATTGTTGAGGATATTGTAAGTTATTAATTTTTCTTTGAATAAAACATAGGCACCTAGGCACTGTCTAAGTTATATATTATTTAACTATATCTACCCTGTTTTGTTCATTTTGTAGGCGAAGATGAAAAAGTTGGTTCATGAAGGATAAGTTACAATTTCTGGAGTTGATGATGTGTTGACAAAGGTGCTTGGTAACCCTGAGCACCGAGGACGAGTATGTAGGCAAGGAGTTCATGTGAAACAATCAACCTACTTTAGTTTTCCAAGACCGAAGAAGAAAAGGACTATGGATGAGAGAATACAAGAGAGTGTTCCGAAGTTTGTGGCAGAGGAAACAGAAAAGATTGTGAAGCAGAGAGATGCGTTCTGGATGGCTGAAGTAGAGAAGTTGAAAGCAAGTTTTGCTGGAAAGATTTCAAGGACTGAGGGTAGTCCACTGATTGATTCGGAACAAGGGAGCTGCTCTAGGGGTGGAGAAGGAAATTTCAAGGAGTTAGATGGGTCTGGATGTGCAAAGCAGAAATTGGATCTTGTCGAAGATAAAAATGAGGTAGAAAATAATGATAAAGTTGAGGTTGTTGTACCAATTGGAGGTGGGGATAATGCGGTTGACATTATGTTCCAAGAGGGTGTCAAGGCTGATATGAGTTGTTTGGAGTGGCAGTTGGCGGTTTGGCGGTTGGGACCACGAGCAATGTTGTTGCTTATGCAACAATGGAAACAGACGTGTCCAATGGAGAGCAGGTTCTCCATGGAGTTACACATACGAAAGAAAATGCACGAGTGTCAATCTCTCGTGCAGTCCAAGGATCTGTTCAAATTCCTTTCCCAGTCAATGATGAAATCAGAACTGTGCAAGAAGCTATTGGAACCTACATAGCCTGGCCAAGAGATCTTATACTTGAAGTAAAAAAATTACCGGTTTCTGCAGTGGAATCACCTAGAAAGCTTATATTCTGTGTAATTTTTAATTTTGTAAAAGATGTCGAGTTTTGTGGATTTGCACCTCTAATTTGCTTCACAATTGTTTGGTTTCAGGGAGTTAAGAAAAATGCAATAAAGAAGATGAAGAATGTCAAAGACTGTATTGAGAATGTGGTTGAAGATTGTGAAAATTACCCTGTTGCTTTAAAGCGTTTATGGCTTTGGGCAAAGGATGCTCTAGCTAATGGCCAGGCATCACCTTTTAATTTGTGCCAAGACGCTTTTGGGTCAACGAAGAAACAGTGTTTGTTTCTATCAGACATCTATGCTTTGTGCAAAGGAGGTGAAATATCAGCCTCGGTTATTTGCATCTACATTCAGTAAGTGTAGAATTTTTAAAATTAAGTTTCCTTGTTAATGATGATTGAATGTGACAAGATATGTGTTAACGAGCGCTATGTTTTCTATGTAGTCTATTGCAAGAAAATTTAAAAAGGCACAAGATGACTGATATGATAGCTTTTGTTGATCCTGGCATGATAGACGCTGTCAATTGTGGTTTCGCTGCTGAAAGGTCACGTGCCCTTTCTTTTAGATTCAAAACTTCTAAGAAAGGGCAATTTTTTCTATTACCATATAACTATGCGTGAGTTTTTCTGTTTTTATTTATTTTGACTTGTAACGTATCAATGTGCACTGTATACGTTTATGGATTATATGTTTACGGTGTGTTCATGATTTTACTAGGAACCATTGGGTTTTAAAATTATGTTTACGGTGTGTTCAGTAAGTGTAGAATTTTTAAAATTAAGTTTCCTTGTTAATGATGATTGAATGTGACAAGATATGTGTTAACGAGCGCTATGTTTTCTATGTAGTCTATTGCAAGAAAATTTAAAAAGGCACAAGATGACTGATATGATAGCTTTTGTTGATCCTGGCATGATAGACGCTGTCAATTGTGGTTTCGCTGCTGAAAGGTCACGTGCCCTTTCTTTTAGATTCAAAACTTCTAAGAAAGGGCAATTTTTTCTATTACCATATAACTATGCGTGAGTTTTTCTGTTTTTATTTATTTTGACTTGTAACGTATCAATGTGCACTGTATACGTTTATGGATTATATGTTTACGGTGTGTTCATGATTTTACTAGGAACCATTGGGTTTTGAGTGTTGTCAATCCAGAAACACAAGTAGTGTACCACTTGGACCCTTTGAAGCGGCGAATTGCAAGTGCCGAATGGATGGAAGTGGTTGACAAGTGAGTGATGCATAATCACTTTATTTATTCAGCATTAACATTTATAATTTGACAACTGATTTCTAATGTCTATATTTATTATATTGTTGAAGTGCCATTAAACTTTACAAGGAAAAGGCGAAGAAGATGTTGAAGAAAAAAATAGTTTGGGAGAATCTCGCGGTATTTATTTTCGTAGCATCGATGTTGTCATTTTTATTATTTATACGAGGGTAAATATAATAATTTAAATCTATTCTTTAGGGAGTTCCAGTCCAGAATGGAAGTAAGGACTGTGAAATTTATGTGATGCTCTTTATGAAGGAAATATGCGAAGACAAGGAACTTGAATTTTGCTCAAAGGTAATATTGATAATTGCTTTTATGGCGCACTTGTTTTTCTTTTGTTCTTTATCAGTGAAATCTTACGTTCACTTGAATTGATTCTTTTTTAGTGGCTCCGTAGGGGAAACCACACCTTCAATGATGATAATGTTAATGAAATGAAGAGTGTTTGGGCAAGGTTCTTCCTGAAGCACCATACATGTTAGGTGCCTAAATTTAGTGTTTTTGTGAAAATAGTTGAACAGTGGGTAAATATGGTGGTATATTTTGGGGGATAAATTATTTATTTAAGTTCTGTTTTGGGAACCAGTTCAGGGGAATATGATCTAGATGACTTTAGTTTTTGTTGGTGGATGGTGGATGAATATTTTGGTTTTATTGGAGGATGATGAATGGATAGTTTGATGGGTAATATTTTGTATGAACTGGACCGTTGTGCCATTTAATACGTTGATGTTGGTTATCGTTTGATGTATTTATTTTGATCATGGTTTTTAATTCTTGTATGGTGCACTTTTAATTTAGTAGTTTATCAAAAGATGTGTGATCTTTTGTTAGTTGTTATACATTGTATCACACAACAATTTCATTGCTATTATACCATCAAACAATTGTAAAAATAAACTTCACACAACTCTTTTAACAGCAAAACCGTATACTAATATGCATTACACACAATAGGTAGAAAGATGAAACCATTGGCCAAATAAATACACACAACAGTTGACCATTTACAACCATTGTCCGAGATTAGTCCTACAACGAAACTTTGCAAACCATTATAGAAATTGTTGTATGTCTTGTCTTCACACATTGCATTCCCCTGAAAGTCCCATTGTGGTAGTGTAATCAGGACAACACACATGGTTTTAAAAGCTGTTGACTAATTAGATGTTTAACAATAGGCAGCAGTACAGGAGTGTTGTTTGATCTAACCTTTTACAACCATTGTAAAAAGAACCCTTTTTAAAGACAGTCATGTTGTCTTAGTGGACGACATACAACATTTATGTAGTTTGAAACTGTTGCGGTGCATGAGATTATGTATTAATAATCACCTAGCAAGCACTTGACTAGTAACATAAATTACAACAGTCATTAGTGAATAAAATATTGTCGCATCCAACGTTCTTACAACACTTTTAAAGAGGCTGTTGTTGTCTTAGTGGAAACAGACAACGATTGTGTACCGTTGTTTGATACCCGCAAGAGACGACATCTCAATACTCAACGGTATTTGAGGGTCTCAGACAACGGGCATAACCCGTTGTTACACCCTGTTTTCCTTGTAGTGTGAGTTTATCCCCAATGGAATACTTATGTAGCATATCCATGAAGAGAATAAATTATTTTCGCTTACGTGTGGCCATAGAAGTTGCAGGAGCTCTCTATTATTGCTTCATCGATTCCAATATATCATCGAGATATTAAGTCAACAAATATAAATATACTTCTGGATGATATTTTATTTTGTATTATATGGAACTATAAACTTTCTATGTGCCCTACTCAAGCCTACCTCATGCTCTTTAGTGTAAAAATTATGATCATTTTTAATATTCAAAGTGCTAACATTACAAAAAAATGAATGAGAGAATCAATTAGTAGGCCGTAGCCTTTTAAAATTAAGCCTTTGTAATTAAGTAGGCAGTGTGCAAACGAGACACAAGCTGCAGGGTCATGGGAAATTTTCCGCTGATAGATGATTTCATCCTTAATTTTCCATTAACAACGCATGTCATTGCAATTATATGTAACGTAATAAACGGTTAGCAATTTGCAATCACCGTCTACAGTTATGTCTTCGTTTCTCTGCTTTCCACAACTTTGCCTCAGTCCGGTGAGCTTCCTGGTATTTTTTGCAAGAAGACAAAATATTAGAGGAAAAGCAAGAAAAGACTAATGGAGAGACGATAAGGACCGAGTGTGAAAGATGAAAATGTTGGGCACTTGAATCAAAAAATCAAATTGAAACTTAACTTGATAAGCTTAAAATTTTAGTGATTTTGAAATTTTAGGTTTATAAATATGTTAATAAGATATTTTGTATTTTTTGAGAAAGTGGTTAAAATTGGTTAAAGATCATTTTTTATCAAGAGGGGGAAATATTCTCTTTTCCTCAAAGAAATATCCAAATATAATGTATTTGAGATAAAGGATTTTAATCTGAGGTATTTCGTAGATAAAGTTCTCGTAGCAAATTACGTAAACAACTTAAAGTTCTTAAAATGTTTGAAGAAAGAATCTTATACTATTTAACAAATATAAGGGGAAGAAGGTTAATTCCTTGACTTGTTTAAGTATTCTCATGCTAAAAAGAAAAGTCATGAACTTTGGTAAATCAAAATTTAAAGAAGAAAAAGAGTGAAGGTGATACATCAAACAAGCAAACAAAGGCACCATTAAAACAGGCAGGACCATTGATTGTAGATTAAGATTGATCTAAAGTAATAATTTACTTGTAAATTTTTACTAATTTCTTTTCTAGTTACAAGAATTTGCAACGAAAATATTGGTGATCAAATGATACTTGAAGAGGTTAGCATTCTTTTGAATTACAACAGGATGTGCTTACCTTAACTTACTCTCCTAGTCTGCTATAATGTATTTTGTATTTTCTGATGCAATATTTGTGTGGTGACACTCGAACTGTAACATTCTCGCTTACCGAAAATGAATCGATTTTTTTAATTAAGTTTTATTAAATTCAAAGTTTTAACTAAATTAGACAAATTTTTCATAACCCTTTCTTATTTGAGCAAATACGAATATTTCTAAACTTCAGTTTAAAAATCCTTTCTAGTTCATGGACTCGGGAAATGTTTCAATCTCCGATATGTAGTTGACGGAAGACTTTTTTAAGTCTTCTCATACTAAAGACATGATCATGATGTGTCTGTGTCTGGTGATTTATAATTGATATGATGTTTCGCCTTTAATATCTAATAATCAAAGATTGTACGAATACAAGTGATGATGAGGATAATCAAGAAATTCTTTTAACCATGCAATTTACATTCTCGGACACTGAAAATAGATTCATTGCCGTGGGCTGCCACATTTAACACTCGGAGATAAATTCCTGGCAAACAGTTGGGTACTGAGCATGTTTATAATCTCCGAAGTCGATCATGAATAAAAAACACATTCAGTACAAGTTTATATTCGGGAGAAGAAGCAGACTGAGCATCTAAGCCACTAACATGGACTAGTTAAGTTACAGTAATATTAAACGAAATGGGGCTCCTTGAATTCACAAATATGAATGAAACCTCATATTTTCAGTTATTCCCGGGAAATGATTTCTAGATCCACCTCCCCGAAGGTGAGGTTTAAAGTATGAAACAAGTTGGAGAATGGAGAACAGTACTGTATCGGCTTGATTCTGAAATTGCAATTTCAAAACAAGTCCGGGGAGTTTCGTGGTAATTCTGGTAAGAAGAAAAAACATGGGGGATGTGACTGAAAATGAAAGAGAAAAAGAAGAAAAAGAGTGAAGGTGATACATCAAACAAGCAAACAAAGACACCATTAAAACAAGCAGGACTTGTGAGAACATGGAGGGGCCTGTGAGAAGGAGACCTGGAATTGCTTCGTGGTAATTCTTGTAAGAAGACAAAACATGGGGCTGAAAATGAAAGAGAAATAGAACTTATGGACTGAAGGTCATACATCAAATACAGCTATATTAACTTAATGAACTGTTTGCAATGTGCAAACACTGTCTACTATCCTGTCTTCAGTTCTCTGTTTTCCACAACAGTGGAGATGGGTGTAAAGCTGTTGATACAGATGTGGATAATATTGCTAGTCATGTTAATGTTCATAAATGGAGTATTTGCACAGATTAATACTAATAGGTCTGTTGCACTGCCTGGATGTGAAGAAAGATGTGGCAGCCTGGTGGTTCCTTACCCGTTCGGAATCGGAGAAAACTGTTCAGCTTACGAGTCGCTGGAAATAGATTGCGACAGCTCTTTTAATCCACCTAAAGCTTTCTGGAGCAATCTTTCCTACTATAACGACGACAGCAGCCCTGACCCCTCCGAGGAGAATTTACTAGAGGTGGTGAAAATATCAGTAGAAGTAGGAACCATTCACATCAACTATCCAATTACCAAAGACTGTACCAATACTACTTCTTATACCCCTGTTCTTTATCTAAAATGGCCATTTACATTCTCAAACACTGAAAATCGATTCACTGCCATGGGCTGCGACTATCTTGCTTTATTATTATCCCTCACGACCAATTCCACTAACCAAGGTGAATATTCCGACCAAACTGGAGTTGGAGGGTGCATACCAACGTGCGACTCATATTCAGGATCTGGAGTAGAAAAAGACAATAATTGTTTGGGGATTAATTGCTGCCAAGTACAATTCCCTGCATCCCTGGGGGCCGTCCGGCCATCATTGAGCAACGCCAGCTCATCATATTTAGGAGAATCCGCATGCACCGATGAGCCCAGGTATATTTTAGTTACTCTATGCCTAATATTCTGTACAACTAACATTTTTAATATTAAATAATTTGGAAGTTTTTTAACATTATTTTCATTAAATTTTTATTATATCATTTTAAAATATTTAATTTAAATAATTAATTTTAATAACGAGTAGGATTACAAAGTATATCTTGAAAAGGCAAGAATAAGTATTTGTTACAACTGATATTTACAACTCAATTTCGAATACTTTCAGATTAATTTGTAAAGAATATTTATGTGATAAAAAAAGTATGATAATATAAGCATACCTATGATAATACAAGCACATGTATGATAATATTATTTAGGATCAGGATGCACCAAGAGCTCACGTAGATTTAGTTACTATATGCTCAATATTTTCTACAACTAACATTTTTAATATTATATAATTTGAAAGTTTTTAACATTATTTTTATTATATTTAATTATATCATTTTAAAATATTAATAAAAATAATTAATTTAAGTAACGAATATAATTACAAAGTATATCTTGCTAGCAAGTTTCATGAAAATACAAGGATGAATATTTGTTACAACTGATATTTATAACTCAATTTCAAATACTTTCGGCCTAATTTGTAAAAAATATTTATGTGATAAAAAAAGACTATGTATGATAATATAAGTGATAATATAAGCATAGTGATCATTTAAAGGTGAGAAAAAAATGAAAATAAATAAAACACATGTATAAAACCAATATTCAACAATGGCAAATTTAACTTGTTTGGTTTACCAACTTAGTGAAATTAAAAATTTTAAAAACCATAGATATGATGTTTTTAACATACCAAGTGATGTTTGTATAAAATTAACATATAATTGAAATAAAATATTTCACTCGTCGTTGGTGACTAATTTAGACAAACACATATTTAATCAACTACTTGATATTGTGCATGCTTGTATTCACAAACATGTATCTTTAAGTTCATTAGATAAATTTGTTAGCTAAAATTTTGTTAAACATGTAAGTATTTATGTTCAAGTGGTATTAGCTATATTTATTAAATATATTCAAAATATTATTTTATTTGCAATTTTTAAATATAAAATTAAAATAAATTTAATCTAGTTATATTCAATATAATTAAAAATAAAATATGTATTTAAATCAAAAATAAATATTTTTATTTTCTATATTTTTGAAAATATTTTAAAGTAAATATTACAAAATAAAAATTATTACAATTATAAATATAATAACATATCTAAAAAAGGAAAAACTAAAATTAACAAACATTACTTACATATATATATATATAATTTTTAACTAAAGCATAGTTTATTATAATATAATATTAGAAATTCTAATTTTGGTTAATAATTAAATAACATTTAAAAATTATTTAAGATAGTATGTTATTTGTTATAAAAAAAAATTAAAAGAGAACCTAGGATAGCATTAGGTTAAGGATTAGATTATATTTTAAGCCTGAGCAGACTTGTATTGATTTAGATGATGGGAATAGATTTAATATAATAAATGTAGCTTGCACTTTTCTCGTGATCTAAAAATATACCTAACAAGACTGAGGGATCAAAATTTTATATATTAGATACTTATAAGATGATCGGCGTTGGAGATGCTCCAACTCTATTAATTTGTCTTTTGAAAGAGAAGTGTTTGTTAACAGTAAGGCCGCAATTAACCTAGCCATTACCATGTGTTTTTACCGGTAGATGTTTGTTTCATGTTTTTAGTGAAATTTATCCAAAAATTATAATTCTTTAAATTATATTATTTATGTTTATTTTGTTGGATAAGAATAGAATTGTAATCCCCTTTGATATGGGTCTGAAATTAGCCTACAAACATAATAATTGTTGAATTAATTAGACCAAATATGGTCCAGTTACTAAGCCCAATTAATGAGGCCCGAAACTCTAATTATTTATTAATTATAAAATTAATAAATAGGGTAAATTAACAGCTCATTAAATGTATCCTATAATGGATATAATTCTATAATTCTGTGAAGAGTGGTCTCCAAGGCACCTAAACCAACAAGGATCTTAGGACTCCAATGTCCAATCAAAGACGGAGACTTGCTTACCAATTCTCCTAACCCTAGTCCAATACATGGACATCCAACATTTATATAAAGGGTCTCACACCTCCATTCAGAACTACATTTTGACTTGATTCTCTAAATACATAGAGATACGTAGGCATCTTGTGAATGCAGTTTTAAGCCACGAAACACAAGTGCAGCCATTAAAGGCCTTGAGCTCATGAGCCCTAGAATTAAATACGCGTAATATATATATAACCTAATTTTTTATCCATAACATTTGGTGTCATCTGTGGGAAGAACACAACAACCATGGAAAAGATACGGAGCACTCAAGATTCACCAAGTTCCACCCTCATCACTTAAGGGGACGAACTTTCAGGAATGGAGGTCCATGCGACCCAGCCATCATCTTAAGGGACGAATCCCCCACCTAATGAAACGTAAGGAGCAGAATCTAAATTGCGGATGGTGCATGCTCCTATTAACGTCCTGCACACCTGGATTTCAGATGTCTACGGCTATGATTCCAGCCACCACTGACCCGCTATATGAGATGAAGATATATTCAAAAGCTTGGGGAAGTAGGCTCGATAATCAATCACACGTAGGAAATGATTCCCTATATTTACAAGGGTGAGCCCCGGTCATGAAGGAAGTCACGATTTTTCTGGCTCATGTACAGAGAATAGTGGATGGTCACCTAATGAGGGGATCACATCATGAAGGAGGCCATCAATAGAAGGAGATGGTCAAGTAAGGAAACCCATTATCAAAAGGCGTTTTTACCCCGAAGATGTGAAGGGATGCCTAAACCATAAAGGAGAGGATTCATGCTCATGAAGCACACATCCAGAAACTCCAATAAGATTTAGGATCACAAAGCGATTAAAAATCCATTATCCACAACTCAAGTTGTCAGTTCTCCTAATGAAGAACTGAATTTCTCAACCATCATTGTTGGAAAGTAGCCCACATATACCTATATTCAAGGGTCGAACTCCCTAAGAACAAGAATTTGAGGGATGGGATCCCGTGAGTGGGACGTGAGTTCTCCATTATAAGGAGGTGAATATATCTATATTTGAGGCCTTAAACCTCCGCATGTGGAAGGAGAGAAATCTATGTTGTACAGAACGAACAACTGATAAGGACAAATCCCCCAATTCTAGATCCCCTCGCAGGGATGAATTCCCAATTCCAACCGCTGCAAGCACCGCTGAATTCTCGACTCAATGGGCATGAGTTTTCTACTATTGTGATCCTGATAACCATCGATCATCTATATGGGATGCTAGTGTACCCTGAAGTTGGAGGAAGTGGGATCTCACGCCAAGGAGAAGGACAAGGGTAGATGCCCCAATACATTCGTGGCATGCCCCTTATCCCCGAAGATCAAGACTTCTCTACACCTTACTCGGATAGAGATTAAGGTTCATCGGAGGAGGAGACTACCCTAAGGAGGCTTAATCAAGGGGCTATCAATAGCCCTGCAGCACACAAGAGACGATTCCCCGAGATATACAAGAGAGGATCAAGGCTCATGAAGCCGAGATACAAAGGTTGAAGCATGACATGGAGATATATCGGACGCCAAGACCCCAATAGATAGCGAAACTAGGGGATTTTTCTCTTGTCATAAACTTGGAAGGTCCAAAACCAAGACAAAGAATCACAACCCCAAGGGTCGATCCAATTGACTTGATATCCCTAGGAGATCCTGATGATCCAAACCCCTCATTTACTGAGGATATCATGAGCGCCCGCATCTTAAGGAAGTTCAAGATGTCAACCATCAAGGCATATGATGGTACATGTGACCTCGCAAATCATGTCAGGATGTTCTCCAATTCCCTATTGATGTAGCCCGTGAACGACGCTATTAAGTGTCAGGCCTTCCCCAAACTCTATCATGAATGGCCCCAAGGTAGTACAACCATTTACCCCCAACTCGATTGGATCCTTCAAAGGTCTCAGTCAAGCTTTTATCAATAAATTCATTTGTGGAAGAGTGCACGAGAAGAGTTCAGCTTCTCTTATAAATCTCGAACCATGGACAAAGAAATCCTTGAAAGAATATCTGAACCGATTCAAGAAAAAGGCCTTGAAGGTCCCGGATATAGGAGATTAAGTAGATATGATAGTCCTGTAACAAGGAACTAGGAATGGACTCTTTAAGATGTCATTGGCCAAGTGTGCACCTAAAAGCATGCTACAACTCCATGTGAGAGTTGGAAAGTATATCAAGGTGGAGGAAAGAATAAAGAAAACTGTTATAAGCAATAAGCCCATGGGCAGCAAGAAGTGAAAAATGGAACAAGAGTACGATGCCAGGGACAAATATCCTTGAACTGGAAATGACTTTGATTCCACTCCCAAGAAGAATCAAGGGCCAAGATTCACTGACTACGCAAGGTTAAACGCTCCAAGGAGCCAATCCTGTTAAAATCGAGAAGGATAAGGAATTTAAATGGTCGAGCCGCTAAGGGGAGACCTCGATAAAAGAGATAAGGGCCAACATTATAGTTTTTACAGAGATGTTGGTCATGATACCGACGATTATAGAAAACTCAAGGATAAAATTGAGTATCTAATCCAAAGAGGAAAGTGTGGACAATTCACCAAGGGTGAAGGTGAAAGAGACCAAAAAAGAGATTATGATCGAAGATGCAACGGCCAATATAATAACCCATAGCCCCAAGGGCCAGTAATCAATATGATCTCAGAATGGCCAATGGCCGCTCGAACAATAAAGAACTCTTGAAAGGACTACGCTAGAGAGGTGATAAGTATAATCAGAGACGCACCTAAGCGTGCTGAGACTGAGATGACACTTGAGTTCAGGGATCCCGACCTTGACGGTCTTAAGTTCTCTAAAGATAATGACTCCCAACTGACCCCTTTGGACGCACCCATCTATGGGTTTGATGGAGTGAAGTGCCAAATAGAAGGAGCGCTTCAACTTCCCGTGACTATTGGGAAAGAGCCAAGAGAGGGCACGAAGATGATGAACTTTCAGGTTATCAAGGCAGCATCTACCTATAATGCAATCATGGGAAGTACAAGAATTCATGCGTTTAAGGTCGTGCCCTCGACCTACCACATGGTGCTCAATTACCCCACCAGAAAAGATGTTGGAGAAAAAAGAGGAGATCGGAAAATGGCTGGAAGTTGCTATGTTGCAGCACTTAAACCCGATAAAACTGGGGGGGCAGGTCCTCCCCATAGAAGACATAGATGTCTGCGAGAACCAAGAGCGTCGAAGGAAGCCTGCTGAGAACTTGGTCCCAATTCCCCTAGACCCGTTAGACCCGGATAAGGTAACATACATTGGAGTATCTTTGGAAAAGCCCCTAAAAGGCCGACTCACCAAGTTCTTGTAATAGAACGGTGATGTGTTTGCGTGGACATTATCTTACATTTTACATTCTTGGGATTGATCCTAACCTTATAACTCTTAAGTTGAACATCGATCTGACTCGAAAGGTTGTCAAGTAGAAGAAGAGAACATATGCCCCTGACAGGCTGAAACCCATTAAACAGGAGGTCGAGAAGCTTCTAGTAGCTGGATTTATTGAGGAAGTACAATTTCCTGAATGGTTGGTGAACCCTGTAATGGTCAAGAAAGCCAGTGGGAAGTGGAGGATATGCATTGACTTCATTGATCTGAATAATACATGTCCGAAGAACTGCGACCCCCACCAAGAATTGATACTCTGATCGGAGCCACAACTTGGCAAGAGATGATAATATTCATCGATTACTTTAGCGGATATATAACAGATTAAAATGCACAAAAAAGACACCCATAAGGTATCACTGACTTTGTTGTCTTTTGTTATCTTGTTATGTATTTTGGACTAAAGAATGCAGGAGCCACGTATCAAAGATTGGTGAATAAAATACCCGTCCATCTAATTGGAAAAATATGGAGGTCTATGTCAGTAACATGTTAGTCAAAAGCCTAGCCAAGGCCGACCAGATTGATAATCTCAGATAGGCATTTGAAGTGCTGAGGCACCTAAAGATGATGTTGAACCCTGTAAAGTGCGCCTTCGGCATATGGTCTCACTACGCCATAGATTGGTTTTGCAACCCCAAGAAACCGTTACTAAAGGCCAAAAAAGCGTTGCTAAAGGTCAAAAGAAGGCTATTGCGACTCTTTTTCGGATTGCAATTTTAGGCGTCGCAGTAGAGTTTTTTGCAACCCCGGGGACACCCTTGGTTATCTGGTACAGAAATATGCAATTGCAACACCAATGAGGTTGCAATAGGACTTCAAAAGTGTTACAACTGGTTTTGGGCTATCAATATAATATTTATGGGCCCCACATGTGGGGTATTGATGCAACCCTTTTGTAACTTTTTAATGTTTTTTACAACGTTTTTAGTGTTTTTTGCAACATTTTACACTGATTATTAGCAACACTATAAAGACTTATTGCAATGCTTTTATAAAAAAAATGCAAGGAACTGTTTGTAAATTGGCATGCCTATAAATAAGACCATAGTCTTAAAACCAACACAATCAACCAATCCACCAACCATAACATCGATTATCACAAATAAACACAACTACCTTCACCATCACCATACTACCATCCCACATTACATGTTCATCTCATAAATTCCAAACAATATAATACAAACTGAATTTACAAAAATAAATAATCTTGAACTATCAATTCTAGTAGCAGGGTCATGCGCCACATTCAATAGCTTCCTGTGGACAATAACATCTTTTGCTCTTTCAACATTCACGTCTAGCGCATACCTGCAATCAAAATTCAACACATTCTACTCAATACTATTACAACATACTCTCAGCATCAGTTCCCCTCTCCTTTTAAACACTCAAAATTATAATATTAGCTATAGAAACTTATCCACAAACGTCAAATTTAAAAAACTCACTACTATACTCTGTGAACTTCCAAATCTGACTTTAAGATAGATATATCTTGCTATATTCTCTTAGCAGTTCATGCAATTATGGTAGCAAGGAAAGGAAGAGCAAGAAATATGTAAATAAAATAGGGCAATATGGTTATGTATAAATAAATATAAACACAAGTTTGTGCACAGTTGTGAGCAACCAAATAATATAAGAGCGTAGTGTTCACCATGGACCCAATATATTGTTTCATAATATAACCTATTCCATACACAATTTTATGTCATCCAGCGAAGACTTTAACAAAAGAGAGGAATAGAGGCAAAGCCCGACAAATTAAAGCTATCTTAGACATGGAGTCGCCTCACTCCATAAAAAAAATGTTCAAAAACTGAATGGGAGAATTGGGGCTTTAGGAAGGTTAATCTCCAAGTCATAAGACAAATGTATGCCCTTTTTCAAAACTCTGAAGAAGGTGAAGAATTTTTTGTAGACAGTTGAGAGCCAAGAGGCCTTTGAACAACTAAAAAAATACATTATTGAAGCCCCGTTGTTGGCCAAACCAAGTCCGGAGGACATCCTTTACTTAATCTCGCGGTTTCTGAGCAAGCAGTGAGTATTGTCGTAGTAAAGAAAGAGCAGAAGATTCAAAAGCCTATCTACTATATGAGCAAGTTGCTCCACGGAGCCGAATTGAACTATTCCACCACTGAGAATTTTGCACTTGCCCTCAGAACAACCTTCAAGAAGCTACGACTGTACTTCCGGGAACACAAAGTAGAAGTCCTGATGGACCAACCCCTGAGAAGCATCATTCACAACCCTAAAGCGATTGAAAGGCTCATCAAATGGGAAATTGAGTTGGGAGAATTTGATATCAAGTATAAGCCTCAGACAACCCTCAAGGCCCAGACATTAGCAGACTTCGTGGTCGAACGCACCATTAACGACCAAGAAGTCGGGGGGCAAGAGATATTGACCCCGGAAGAAGGAAAGAAGGATAAAGAAGAAGACTTGACCCTAAAGGAGTATTGGGTTCTCCATTTTGACAGAGCGTTCAAAAAAAATCTAGTGGTTCAAGCCTTAGGCTTGCAAAGCCCTGAAGGGTTCATGATCGAATATGCTTTGAAGTTGGACTACCAAACTACGAACAACAAAGCAGAGTATGAGGCTTTGATAGCCGGGTTAGGCTTAGCTAGAGATATGAGAGCCAAGAATATTAAAATTTGTGGAGACTCAAGGCTCGTTGTTGCCCAAGTCAATGGGGAGTTTGAGGCCAAAGATGATGCCATAGCCAAGTACCTAAGGGTCGTGAAAGGAATACTGACTCAATTTGATGAATGGTACGCATAACATGTTCCGAGAGAAGAGAACACTATGGCCTATGCCCTTTCCAAGTTCACTACATCTGAAATCGAGAACTATCCAAGAAGTATTTACTTCCAAGTCCCGAGGACCCCGAAAATTCATGTCATAAACTTGATATGAAGTATGAGGGCCTTAAAAGTCAAAAAAGTGAAACCACGCCAGGGAAACATAATTTCTAGGTGCTGTTCAAAAGATGTCTCCTATGCGGGGGTAACCCACGCCTAGGATACATTAAAGCTACGGGAAGCCAAACCACGTCTAAGAGGCATGATTCCTAGGCGTGGTCAACAAACTGTCTCTTAGGTGGGATGACCCACGTCTAGGATGTATGACACCATACAACCCATTTTTTGATTATTTATTTAATCAGAAAATGGGCTCAAAATGGAAAAATTGCTGAAAATTCCCAAAAAATAGGGGAAATAGAGGAAAAAATCCCAAGAATTTGGGAAAATTAGAAAATAATTTCTAAAAATTATTCTTGGACAAAAAAATTCCTGAAAATTTAGGAAAAATACATGTGACTATTTGAAATTCCTAATATATTAGGAATAATCACGAAAAATACCCGGAGGTTCAGAAAAATTCCTAAATTATCAGGAAAAATCAGGAAAAGTACCCGGAAGTAGGAAAACATTCCTAAATTATTAGGAAAAATCAAAAAAAAGACCCAGAAGTAGGAAAAAATTCCTAAAATATTAGGAATAATCACGAAAAATACCCGGAGGTATCGAAAAATTCCTAAATTATTAGGAAAAATCAAGAAAAATACCAGGAGGTAGGAAAAAAAATCCTAAAATATTCGGAAAAATCAAGAAAAATACCCGGAGGTAGGGAAAAATTCTTAAAAATTTAGTAAAAATACCTGTGTGTAGAGAAATATTCCTAAAAATTTAGGAAAAGTATTTGTGAGCACATAAAAAATTCCTAAAGTATTAGGAAAATTTGTAAAAAATATTTGGAGACACGAAAAAATCCCGGAAAAATAAGTGAAAATATCAGAAAATTCCTAAAAATAGGAGTAGGTACGAAAACATATATGGAAAATTATAAAAAAATTCCTAAAAATATATGTTGAAGCCTCGAGTAAGGTAAATCCTTATAACAGTGTAGGTCGCTCCACACTTTACGATAAAAACGATAACCATAAAAGGTATAAATTTAACTTCTACGAAATCTTTATCCGGTTTCGCAAAAGTTGGGGGGCAAATGGTATGGGCCGGAAATTAGCCAAAAGACATAATAAATGTTGAATTGATTAGACCTAATATGGTTCAATGACTAAGCCCAATTAATGAGACCCGAAACCCTAATTATTTATTAATTACGAAATTAATAAATAGGGTAAATTAACAGCTCATTAAATATATCCAATAAAGGATATAATTCTGTGAAGAGTGGTCTCGAAGGCACCTAAACCAACAAGAAATCTGCTTCTTACATCTTAGGACTCCAATGTTCAATCAAAGACGGGAACTTGCTTACCAAGTCTCCTAATCCTAGTCCAATACATGGACATCCAACATCTATATTAAGGGTATCACCCCTCCATTCAAAACTACGTTTTGGCTTGATTCTCTAAATACACAGAGATACGTAGGCATCTTGTGAAGGTAGTTTTAAATCACGAAACACAAGTGCAGTCATCAAAGGCTTTGAGCTCACGAGCCCTAGAGTTAAATACAGGTATAAATATAACCTAGTTTTTTATCTATATCACCCTTTAATACTTGGTGATATAAGCTATTATTTTATCCTCTTTAACAAGTCAATTTTTTATAATCATCTAACTATAATCTCATGTGAAACAAATATAGAATTGAAAATTTCAAAAGATAGTACACCAATCCCAATAATTGTCCATCAAAATAAATATATAATAAAAAGTTTAAAGGATTATGGGGTGTGTGAGCACTCATATGTGAATCACGTAATAGAAATTAGCGGCAATGTACAATCCAAAACTTAATACTTCCAAATAAATATAGATTATGATTATTTGATACACATGAATATTTTTGATCTTCAACAAAAAAAGGTACTAACTTTAAAGAGATTAATTATTGTAATCCTTTAAAACAAACGTGACCGTAGAGTTGGAGTTTAAACTTTATTTAATTGACTAGTTAAAGTCAAACTTGATACTTCATTATTAATTAATCTTTTTTTGTCAGGATCGATCAATTAATTTTGAATGCACTTGAACTCGTCAAAAGAAAAAAATAGTCGAGTTCTCGTGAAAAATTTGGTAGTGAAGTCGAAACTAAATTAAGGCCACTTTTGGTTCAATGAAACCCAGCACGGTAACTCACACTTCCTTGGAATTTCTTAAAATATCATGTTTGATTGTGTAATTTTTTGATTTAGCTAAGTAACTCAAAATTCCATGTTACTTCTAGTTCCTAGAAAACACCGTAACCTTAATATGTGGTTTTTCTGAGTTAAGTAGTTGTTACATATTCATAATTTTTATAACTGGTACCATATATCAATTACCAAAACTCTTATTTTATAAAATAAATAAAAATTTATATATTCATATTAAGTGTTAAAATAAATTAATTTCAATTTAAAATTTATCCATCTTATCATATTTTATATATGTAAGTATAAATTTAAATTATTTTTAGTTTTAATTTAACATTATATATTATTTTATAATAATTTCATTATATATCTTTGTTTGTCTTTAAATCATTATATATATTGTATCTTATTTACAATCTTATTTTAAGTTTAGTTGCTAAATAAAAATTCATATTATTTTAATTTACTATTATTATTTATAATTAAATTGATTTGTCATTCAATAAGTAAATTAGTTTTATTATTATAAATGAATAATAATCAATAATATAGTTTTAAACAGTAAGTCAAATTAAAAAGAATAACGTAACCATAAATCAGGTATTTACAACTAAATATAGGTTTCTACTTTTTCACAGTAACTAGCTAGTACACTGTAACTAGATTTAATGGAATTTCAAGTTACTGCCTAACTATAAAACCCTTGAAACAAACGAGGCCTAAGTTTGAAAGGCCATGAACATCTCCAACAATATTTTTGTTCCTTTAATTAAAAACTAATATATATCAGAGGTACCAAATTCGATACTAAAATTTGGTCAATAACATTAATGATTTGACAACTTAGAATGTTTTAATGGGGGAATTTATGTTAATACATGAGGTCACTATTAGTAATTAATTTATTGACAATTAGATTAAGTTAAAGGAAATGAAGATGATTAGAGTTAAACACGTGTCCTAAAAATTATTTAGGAAAAGTTAGGAGTACAATTTTTTTATCAAAATTTCTTAAATTTCAGCTTAAGATGCAAGTAATATAATGACAAATATATATTTACTGATTTTGTTCATTATCGAAATCCTGAAACCATAACTTTACAAATTTCGATCACTAAAGACAACATATATTTATACTTTGAAGATTTGATACCAATTCATCTCGTTCATTATTTTGTCTTATTAATTAGTACAGGTATGCATTTATTGTTGAGCAGAGCTGGTTTAAAAACTTGAAAGATATCTACAGTCTGCAAACTATGGAAACTGTTCCTGCGGTGCTGGATTGGACAGCAGGAAGCGACTGTCGATCCTTCACTAATGACACCTTGTGTGGAGTGCATGCTTTCTGTACAAATCAAAGCTTGTGTTCTTGTGAAGAAGGATACGAAGGAAATCCTTACTTGCCAGATGGATGTCAAGGTGAGTTTATAATATTACTTCATCAACTCTGGTAAACTCTGAAAATGATTATGACCATAATAACATTTTCAGTTACTAGTTGATTTTTCTTCTGTTAAGATGTAATTCACTCTAATAACTTGCGGATGTGCGTCTGATATGATTTTTTAATATCAGATATCGATGAGTGTACATTCAAACCAGGAAGCTCTCACAAAAGAAAAAGATGCCATCATATTTGTACCAATACCCCAGGAAACTACACTTGCTCATGCAAAGATGGGTGGCTCCTTGTTGACAATTATAAGTGCGTGAGCATGAAGTTAGAGGTTGTTGATCACAGGCTCAAGAAAGTTGCAATCGTAGCAATAATAGGTACTTGCGCTCTAATAATGTTTTCAACTGTTTTCTTATTGGAATTGCATATATGGATAATCATGTAATGGTTCTAGTCAAATTGATGTACTAACACATAGAAGTTATCTACCATTTTCTGGTAAATTCTTCACTATATTCAACATCTCTGTACTCTTATAGATATAATCTGACCTCTTTCATCTTAATCGAAACTGTAGCCACCTGTGCTGGGCTTGGTGTGTTGTTAGCTGCTACATGGTGGTTGTACAAAGTAATAAGACGAAGAATTAATCATAAACGGGAGGAGAAGTTCTTTAAAAGGAATGGTGGTCTGCTATTGCGTCAACAAGTATCTTCTAGTCAAGGCACTGTGGAGACAACCAAATTGTTCACTACAAAGGAGTTGGAGAAGGCCACTGACCGCTATAATGTAGATCGAATCGTGGGACAAGGAGGACAAGGTACTGTGTATAAAGGGATGTTGACGGATGGAAGAATAGTAGCAATAAAAAAATCCTGGATAGAAGATGAAAGAAAACTCGAACATTTCATTAATGAGGTTGTAATTTTATCACAAATAAACCACAGAAATATAGTAAAGCTACATGGATGCTGCTTGCAGACAGAGATCCCTTTGCTGGTTTATGAGTTTATCCCCAATGGAACACTTATGCAGTATATCCATGAGGAGAATGAATTCTTTCCGCTTACATGGGATGTCCGCTTACGTGTGGCGATAGAAGTTGCAGGAGCACTCTACTATTTACACTCTGTTGCATCGATTCCAATCTATCATCGAGATATTAAGTCAACAAATATACTTCTGGATGATAAGTACATAGCAAAAGTGGCAGATTTTGGAACTTCAAAATCAATTTCTATTGATCAAACTCACCTGACTACAAGAGTGCAAGGTACACTCGGATATTTGGATCCCGAATACTTTCAGTCAAGCCAATTTACTGATAAAAGTGATGTTTATAGCTTTGGGGTAGTTCTTGTTGAGCTTTTGACAGGACATAAACCAATCTTGGCTGCGAGACTTGATGATGAAGCACGAGGTTTAGCAACACTTTTTTTATCGGAACTAGAGAGTATTAGAAATGCACATGAATCGCCTTGTGCTCAACAAAACTATGAAGAGGTTGAATATGGAAAACATGAACTACATACCCCCTGGGAGTCGGACTTTACTTCATCTTCTGTAAGTTCCACCGTCTATCACAGTCTCAGTGTTGACATACAGCCCCTCATGACAAACCAGTGATCCCAAGACATTAAATGGAAAATGTTTGAGGCCCTGTTTTCCTTGAATTTATGGAGACTGTAGTTCTTATTGATGTATAAATTGGTTGTGAAGTCTAGGAAAACAGCGAAGACAAGGCTGAAAAGCCAGTTTTTCCTTGATATTTGTCTTATATTTATGTAGTGCAATAATTTGGTAGTTTCAGCAATGTACTGTAACACTGTTTGTTTTGAGAGTGATGCGTTAATTCTGCTTAGGGTGGTCCGAATATTTTTGTTAAGAGTTGTTTGGTACTAAATCAAATTAATTTGTATATAAAAATCTTAATTAAATTATAGAATAATTAGTACAATTTAAAGTTGTTCCGCAGATAGATGGTTACATTTGTAGTTTGCTATTAACAAGGCATGTATAATGAATGAAAAGTTAGCAATTTGCAAACACTGTCCACAGTTCTGCGACAAGTCCCGTGAGCTTCCTGGTAGTTTTTCAAGAAGACAAAACATGAGAGGAAAAGTAAGAAAAGACTAATGGATAGACGATAAGGACCGAGTGTGAAAGATGAAAGTGCTGGGCACTTGAATCACAAAAATCAAAATGAAACTGAACTTAATAAGCTTAAATTTTAATCTACTCAAAGAAATTGGTTAAAATTGGTTAAAGATCATTTTTGTTGGGGGATATTCTTTATTCCTCAAAGAAATGTCCAAATCTACTCTATCTGAGATAAAGCATTTTAATCTGAGATATTTTCATAGATGAAGTTCTCATATAAGGGGAGGAAGGTTGCTTCATAAACTTGTTTAAGTCTTCTCATGCTAAAAAGAAAAGTCATGAACTCTCGTAAATCAAAACTTAAATGATAACCTACGTAAAAGTGGTAAATCAAAACTCAAATGACAACCTACGTAACAATGATATATGATAATTGCATGTCCACATTCAATAAACCAAAACTTAGATGACAACTTACAAAAAATTGATAAATGATAATTGCATGACCACATATTTTCATCCATCAATTATCCCATTATGCATTCAAAATTGTATACATTAACACAAGTGGGTTTGTTGAGTATGTGTTCTCATGCACACTCTAATCACTAAATTTATATACTTTTCATGAATCGGATCCTTATAATCGGTGTGAATTTTTGTGTAGTAAGGAGGGTCTATCATATTAATAATAAAAAAAAAAAGTCAATAAAATTTTACCACAAAATTTATTAAACCTCACAAGAAAAAACTTAACATGTAAATAAATATGTGTAATGTGTTTTAACATGTAATAGTCTATGAGTATTAAACCCTGAAATGATTTATGACGTAGAAAATCCATACATAACAAGGGGAAAATAAATACTTAAGGCCTATATATGAATCCGCATAATTTCATGCAAGCATAATTTCATTATATACAGTCAGAGTTGTGAAAAACACAATAGTTGAGATGGGTATAAAGTTGTTGATACAAATGATGATGATGGTAGTCATGTTACAGTTCATAAAACCAGCATTTGCACAAAATACTACTAACAAGTCTGTTGCAAAGCTCACATGTCAACAAAGATGTGGCAGCCTGGTGGTTCCTTACCCGTTCGGAATCGGACCAAACTGTTCAGCTTTCCCGTCGATGGAAATATATTGCGACACTTCTTCTAAACCAGCTAAAGCCTTCTCCAGCGCCCTCTTCTACTTCACCAGCTTCGACGGCCCTAAAAAAGGTCTGGAGGTGCTGAATATATCATTAGAAGAAGGAACGATTCACATTAACTATCCAATATCCACCACAAATTGTACCAATTCATCTTCTTATCTTCCAGCTGTTACTTTAGATTGGCCATTTACATTCTCAGACACTGAAAATCGATTCACTGCCATGGGCTGCGGCAATCTTGCTTTATTGTTTTCCTCGACGTTATACGATTTGAATACCAGCCTATTGGGACTTGGAGGGTGCATATCAAGGTGCGATCCATTACTAAAAAAGAAAGACAACAGTTGTTTTGGGACAAATTGCTGCCAAACACAATTTCCGCCATCTTTGACGCTTGTGGAGCCAGGATTTTTCGTCAACCAGACCTTATCATCATGCAGCCAGAGGTATGTAGCCAGTCAGTGCCAGTTCCACTACTATGCTCAATATTGACAAAAACAAGAAAAATCCGAAACCAGTTCCAAAATGATAATCTCATTTGTTATTTTGTGTAATTAATTGAAAAAGTACAGGTATGCATTCGTTGTTGAGCAGAGCTGGTTTAAAAACTTGAAAGATATCTACAGTCTGCAAACTAGGGAATCAGTTCCTGCGGTGTTGAATTGGAGAACATACGGCCCGGACTGTCAATCCTTTGTAGGAAATGAAACCTTTATTAAGAAGAGGAGCACCTTGTGTGGAAAAAACACTTTATGTACAAATCAAAGCTTGTGTTCATGTAGAGAAGGATACGAAGGAAATCCTTATTTGCCGGATGGATGTCAAGGTGAGTTTCTACTACTTAATTAAGTTGTGCATGAACCCTTTTCAGTTATTAATTAGCATCCTTCAGTTTATTCTTCTTCTGCAAGGATGTAATTCACTCTAGTAACTTGCGGATGTGCATCTGATAAGATTTTTTATATGTCAGATATCGATGAGTGTACATTCAAACCAGGAAGCTCCCTCAAAAGAAACAGATGCCAGCATTCTTGTACCAATGCACCAGGAAACTACATTTGCTCGTGCAAAGATGGGTGGCAGCTTGTTGACAATTTTTATTGCGTGGAAGAGGTTGATCGCAGGGTCAAGAAAGCTGCAATTATAGTAATAATAGGTACCAGTATATGGTAGAAAGACTGTATAAAATTACACATCGACATAACTTTAGCTGTGCACGTTTATAGTCGAGTTCACATTAAATAAAAGACAAAATCACAAGATAGAACTAGTATATATATGACTATATTGTGCTAAAAATAAAATACATATATACAAATATATGTATGAATGTGTATAGATCTAGTTATTCAAATGTTTTCTCATTCGAAATGCATATATGGATGATTTTATGCATATATGGGGTCTAGCCAAATTGCTGTACTCACATTAGTTATCTACCTTTTTATGCGAAATTCTTCTTTGCTAAACTCTTGATCGGTACTGTAGCCACTTGTGCTGGTCTAGGGGTGCTGTTGGCTGCTATATGGTGGTTGTACAAAGTAATAAGACGAAGAAATATACGTAAACTCGAGGAGAAATTCTTTAAAAGAAATGGCGGTATGTTATTACGTCAACAGGTATCTTCTAGCCAAGGTAACGTGGAGACAATCAAATTGTTTACTTCAAAGGAGCTGGAGAAGGCAACTGATCGCTATAACGTAGATCGCATCGTGGGACAAGGAGGACAAGGTACTGTATATAAAGGAATGTTGACAGATGGAAGAATAGTAGCAGTGAAAAAATCCAAGATAGAAGATGAAAGCAAACTCCAACATTTTATTAATGAGGTTGTCATTTTATCACAAATAAACCACAGAAATGTAGTAAAGCTACATGGATGCTGTTTGCAGACAGAGATCCCTTTGCTGGTTTATGAGTTTATCCCGAATGGAACACTTATGCAGTATATCCATGAGGAGAATGAATTCTTTCCGCTTACATGGGATGTCCGCTTACGTGTTGCCACAGAAGTTGCAGGAGCTCTCTACTATTTACACTCTGCTGCATCGATTCCAATCTATCATCGAGATATTAAGTCAACAAATATACTTCTGGATGATAAGTACAGAGCAAAGGTGGCAGACTTTGGAACTTCAAGATCATTTTCTATTGAACAAACTCACCAGACGACTACAAGAGTGCAAGGTACATTCGGGTACTTCGATCCTGAATACTTTCAGTCGAGCCAATTTACTGACAAAAGTGATGTTTATAGCTTTGGGGTAGTTCTTGTTGAGCTTTTGACTGGACAGAAACCAATCTTGGCTGCTAGACTTGATGATGAAGCACGAGGTTTAGCAACATTTTTTTTATTGGCAATGGAAGAAAATCGTTTATTAGATATTATTGATTCACGGATCATTAACGAGGGAAAAAGGGAAGAGATGATAGCATTTGCTGACATTGCATATAGGTGCTTGAACTTGAACGGTAGGAAAAGGCCAACTATGCGACAAGTTGTAGCAGAGCTAGAGAGTATTAGATATACACAAGAATCACCCACTGCTCAACCAAACTACGAAGAGGCGGAATTTGGAAAACATGAACTAAATGCCTCCTGGGAGTCGGACTTTACATCATCTTCTATAAATTCCACTGTATATCACAGTCTCAGTGTTGACAAACAACCCCTTATGAATAACTAGTAATCCCGTGATCTTTTGTTGATGTATGAATTGGTTGTGAAGTCTAGGACAACGGTGAAGAGGAAGCTGGAAAGGGAAATTTTATGTATTGCAACAATTTGGTAGTTTCAGCAAGGTATTTTAATACTGTTTGTTTTCAGAGTGGTGCGTCAATTCTGCTTAGGGTGGTCGGTCCAAATTGTATAATGTATAAGACTCACCGTCGTCTTTTCAAAGAAATTGGAATTGAGCCTGCTTAGACAAAAAAAGGTGAAAGCTATATGTAATTTTCAAAATTGTTTAATGTGAACCGAGTTCTAATCCTAATATCAGCTCATATATCTATCTACTATCTCTCTGTTGATGCAGAGCCTCTTATGCTACTTTCTTCTTGTTTCCAACTTTTTTAAGTTTTCAAGTATACAATCCTCTTCCACATTTCTAAATTTCTCTCTTCTTCTTTCTTTCCCATTCTATCGCCACTGCCTGCACCGCCGACTTCAAGTGTCAACTACCCTTGCATCTAGCCAGAGATGTGTAATGTATGGCTGTCTCTATCCAACATCGTCACAGACTGTCGTACATAGAAGTAACACTTATCTATCAAAAATATTGATAAATAAGATAGAAAGAATATCCAGCAATAACCAGGTAACAGTAGCCAATTTCCCCACTTCCCCGGTGTTCCTCAGAATTATTTCACATACATAGTTATTTTGGGGTAGAAGCAGCACTAACATAAACAGTTTTGTCAATATATTTACTAAACTACAAGCATCTCAACATATTGAAGTGTGGGAAACACTATCTACTCCCGCCAGCAAATGGAGCACATAAACTGCCCATATAGCATTATACCAAGACTCTTCCAGCTAACTTTAACATCGTACAATCTAGAGGGGCTGACATGTGGTACCCATGATTTCACAATCAAATAATATAATCAGACCACTCGGATATGAAAGAAGTGTGGTCCATAGATTCCCCTGGCACGTCCTCATGCTTTGAAGGCGTATCCTTCCCTCCAACCAGCCTTGCTGGATTTCCCACAGCTGTTGTTCGTGGAGGGACATCAATGAGTACTACTGAGCCGGCACCAATCTTTGCTCCCTCTCCAATGTTCACGTTCCCCAGTATAGTTGCACCAGCACCAATCAGCACCCCATCGCCAATCTTCGGGTGCCGATCACCTCCAGCCTTGCCAGTCCCGCCTAGTGTCACGTGGTGAAGGATAGATACATTGTTACCAATGACAGCAGTCTCCCCAACAACCACTCCAGTAGCATGATCAAACAGTATGCCTTTTCCAATTCTGGCAGCTGGGTGTATGTCAACAGCAAAGACATCAGAGATTCGAGATTGAAGTGCTAGGGCCAGCGGTTGACGACACTGAGTCCAAAGCTTGTGAGCTACTCGGTGGGCCTAATTAAAATATATCTTGTTAGTCAAACGATATTTGAAGAGGTTTAGCTTGCTCTCGGCAGACACGTGGACAGTCTTATGATTATCACTTGTCACTAATCATACCAGTAAGCAAGGAACTATAGTTATTGCTTATTGTGCGTAGCTTATTTAACTCTCCTTTGGTATTCTATTGTATAATTTTATAGTGATTTCGAATTGCTTAGTTCTGCTTTTCAAGATGACTGGATGAAACTTTAAATTCTCTGTCTGGGCTACGGGTTACCCAACTACCCAACCCTGCCACTTTCTCTAGTGTAAGGAGACAAACCTCCAATTTGTTAATATCATGATATATCTAGAGTGAAGGACAAATTCACTATGAGATAAATGACAGTTATTTGTAAGAACAACTCTATTTGAATGTGGCATATATGTCAAGAAGGGATTGGTTTAATGGGATTTAATGTGAAGAGACGATGAAACTACTATAAAATGTGCCTTAAACGAATTAAACCAGGATAAGTCAATATTGCTTTACAAGAACAAGACACTGATCAATTTTCAAAATACACAGTAATGAACACTACAAAAAAAATGAACGAAGTAATGTACAAGTCTAGTTATAAGTCCTGACCTGACAGGCGAGGAAGCCTTTGTAATTAAGCAGGCAGTGGGCAAACGAGACACAAGCAGGATCACGGAACCTTGCAGCACGCAAATCAGCAACAGTGGCAGACCGAAGAGCAGCATCATTGGAGAAAGTGTTGAGGAACATGTCATAGAGCAATGTCGACAAGAGCGTGGACGAACAAAGCTTGTTACCAAGGTGAAACGAAAGTGATCTCTCAAGAGAAGAATGAGAAAGTATAGTTGAGTATAAGTAACTAGCTAACGCAGGCTCAGACTCTGCATCTCGCCGCGCCTCAGCCTTAATCTGTGCCCACAGCCAGGCTTCTTCCTCATTAGAACCTGCAGTTGGTTGTGGCGTAGTGTACAAATATTCCCCAGCTGGCATTGTGAATACTAACACTCCTACAAAAACATTAATTTTAATTTTTGTTCTTCATTCAAATATCTAAACATAACCAAATCTGACAAAACCTCTAAGCTGTTATATAGATGCCTTAATTGGATTGTGTACAACATCCAGTTATTGATTACTACTTTTTGGTCCTAACATTACAGACGCGGCATTATGTTATGTTAGGACCAACCAATTCGCTACCTCTAACATTACTCATTTTCGATCTCGATAAATAATAAATTTCTCCGAGATCACGAAATTAAAAATTCCCCGGTCCCAGAACTATTAATAAAAGAGGTTATACAGCAATGCTTTTTTTTCTTTAAGTATATCAAACACAATCTTACAGTTAAAAACAAATTGAAAAATTTCAAGAATCAATTAAACAAAACTAATTAGAAAAATGTTATTACTTATTACAGTCATGTGAGAGAAAAAGATGTAAGAAGTAAGAACACATTAGTGTTTGTGAGTATGTACCTTGAGAAGAGAGATTAAACGAAGCTGAGATTTGTTGCGTTCAGCCATAAGAGGAGGAGAGTTTAGAGTAGATGAAGTTTGGTACATACATCATACAGGTAGATTAAACGAAGCTGAGATTTTAGCCGCACGTTTCTTATTTACTCAACTGCGGACTTTTCAACTAAAAGTGTTCTAAAAATCGGCGATTAACCTATTAATTGGGGTTTGGATGCTCCCGTCTCGATTAATCGGAAATTAAGTCAAAGTGTGTTTTTTAAAAAAATTGGTTAAAGATTGGTTGATTCGGTCAAAAATGGGTTAATTCGAGTCAAAATAGGTCAGCTCGGTTAAAATGTGAAAATT